>NC_040036.1:37283445-37371758 GCF_003713205.1 Coffea eugenioides | reverse complement strand
TGATGGAGAGATGTTCACAGATATGAAGCAAGTATCATGTAAGGGTTTCAAAAGTTAAAAACCCATAGTGGAGTGGAGGGGGTAAAATTACATACAATGGAATGGAGTCACTGTTACAGATGATCCGTGGTCAGAACAGAACCAACAAGCTTCAGAGACCTTATTGCACTCCCTGCATTCGCAATCAGCATCGTACACAGTATGCCATGCAAGGACACACCGACTCTGCACCCAAAAGGAGGAACAAAAAGGTAAGACTCCACGATGCTGCCTTGTCTCTGTTCTATTGGAGGGCCAGACAGCTGACTTTGATGAGCACAAATAATGCAAGCATAGAAATCACCGAGGCTTAAAAAAGATAAGAGAAGAAAAAAGATACCACCACTCACTATATTTTTCGTCTGGTTATCCGAGGAATCCTGAAAAGATACTTTTGTTGCGAAAAGGGGGTGCTAATGGGTATTATAATTCATGATCATGGATGTCCAGGCAAGAGTAGTGTAATTATCAACTTTATAGTTTTTCGTGTTATTTACGTGTAATATAATATAGAAAGTATTTGCCCAAGTTACAACCACAGAATCAACTTTTACCTTGCTAATCCCTCCGGTGGATTAGCTTCATTAAGTAACTTCTCGAGTTGTTCTGCGCTGCACTGCCCTTGGATGCTAGTCATTCAGGCTTCCTACTTCAAAATTCATCCTCACTTTCTTGCCAGTGAAGCATTTTTGGCTCTGCTGTACATATTATTTTACCACAAGCATGCTGCCAATGCCACGATGGACTCAGTAAATCTAGAGGCCTTAGTTCTTATACCCAGAGAATGAGTTATGTTGGATCATCCCCTTTCTTAGTATAGAGTATAGTGTAGGAGTAGAAATAGATAGTAATAATAGGGAAAAAAAATGGAGGATGAGTTATGGACATTAAAGAAGTCTCCCTTCGTCAGCCGTACTATGTCAAGGGTCGGTTATACTTTCTTTTTTTTTTTTTGCCGTAATAACACATGTCTAGTTTATTCCTTCTCCTAGGAGGGCAGGAGGAGGGCGGGAATCTACTTTATGGGAGGGCTCAACTAAGTTGAGGGAACCTGATGAAAATTGAACCATCATCAGATCAGACGAGTGTACCACACATCAATACAAGCCGGCTACACTTAAAAGTTAGAATCTTGCTTTTGCTCCAGGTGACTTTGATTGACAATAGGTTCCACTTTCCACAAGGCTATTTTGGCTATGCTTGCAGATTATATGCCACGTACTCTAGAATTACTTGGAAATTGGTAACCATTATCTGTTCACGTCTTTGCTCTTTCTAAAAAGGTAAGAGCAGTACTGAGAGTAACTTCTTATCCTCTGCCTAGATAACCTAATCAATCATCTCTCGCAGTTCAGTTGGCAGCCACCATTAACATATGAATTTGGAATAATGCGGTTTGAATTTTAATTTGTGGATTCGGATTACCTTTGCACTAATTTCACATCTTTGTGAAAAATGTTTATAAATTATTTGTGACAGTTAACAATTGATAAAATAGTACATGCATGGTTCAAAACGCTCGTGACTGACAATTATTCTCACTACTTGTGATTTCTTTATTATCAATCAGGACCCAATAAATAAATGAATAAATATTAAGGGATTAGAAAAAAAAAATGGAAAAGAAAAAGAAAACTACAATCAATAATGCTCTGACAATACTGACTTGCGACTACAAAATATGGACCCATGTCTGATAACCTCGCGTGACCAAAAACAGTACAATAAACTTTTGGCTACACCATTTTTCTTAGGGTTGAAGCAAGCTTGTGATTGGATAGCGATTTATTTACATCATAAATATAATTTTTGACATACTTTTTATTTTTTAATTATTTTTTATCTTATGTATATTATATTATAAAAAATATTATAATAATTATTTTAAATAATCTCCTGTCCAAACACACACATATAAATATATATATGTCACATACATCACATTATCAATCAACTTGGCCTTAGAAACCAATCTAACTAATGATTCACGTTTATACCACACTTATAATCAAGTTGACCAAAATATCCATACCATTTATGGGGATTGGTAGAAACTTTTTCAACAGAAAAAATTAGGCTTTAATTTTTTTTTTGTTAAAAATAGATGGTGCTAATTTGCATTTGAATTTTACGTTGTTGTGAATGATCTTAAAATTTTTGACATTTTGTCATTCACTTCGATGCCACCTATTTTTTTCCTCTTATTTAGTGGAGAGAATGTTTTTATTTCTTTTTCATGTAAGAGAAAATGAGAGATTTTTTTTTTTTAATTGTGTTAAGAAAATATTTTTATCTTTTTGGCACGTTGCACTTCAAAGTTGATCGCAGTATACTTTTAAAAAATACTAGTAGATCAATGATTAGAATGACGGTATCAAACAATTTAAATTAATTTCTTAAATATTTCTTGTTGTATGAAAGACAATTTTTTGTATCAAAAAAAGTATTTATTAAACTCTCATGGGCTTTATTGTCATCTTAATGCTAGGCGCATGGATTTAGCCCACCCTAGAAAATTGTGCAAGTACAACAATAGGATATAAGAATTTCATTTTTTAGTTTGGTCACCAGCGTAACTATCCAACCATATGTTATTTTCACACCCAAATTAAATGTCGCATGAACAGAGTAGCAGCCCAAAAATAATACAATACAACACCGCAGCCACCAAAGTGGTAGACAGGACAGGACAGGACAGGAGTCTATCTAGTTAATCTTTTAAAGACAAAATGATCAGTCCTCCTTTTCTGACCTTTTGATCTCTTAAACTCCCTTTATGTGTCCTAGCCCACCACATATTCAAAGCATAGCAGCTTAATTTTAATCGGATTTTTTTTTTTTGACGATCAACTTTATATAATTGTAAAGAATTAAAAATTTTTAATTTACATAAAGAAGAAGAAGAAGAAGAAGATAATTTGCAAATATGCGAGGACCATTTGTGCAACTCTCGGCGTGACTGCGGCAAGCTAGTAATTTTCACACTAAAACATGGACCGCGCTTATATAAAGGAAGGAAGTCAAGGACACTCCCCTGTGAAGCAGCAACGGCCGCTGGCTCAGGCTGCGGACAGGTGGGAGAATGGAGAGCTGGAGAGCGACTCCCTCCATCTATCACTCTATCAGTGGAGCTATGGAGAAATCTGTGACCGCCCTCCTACAATCCAGCAGCAGCAAACAGGCTAAAGAAGAGAAGATTGCAGGCGTACCAGCATGACTCGTGGCTTGTCTCACCGTGGCAAGTCCAGCAACGCCTTCTTCCTTCTCCCTTACGTGACTTTGCTTGGACTCCGTTCTCAATTTAAGGTTTCTTTGATTTATACTCTCTTATTCTTGGAAGCGCTCTGCTAGAAATTTGTTAGGATTTATGCTTTTATTCTACAAGGACTTTCGCCCATGAAATTAAATTGATGCCGTTAGAGTTATTCCCACGAAATGCCTTTAAACTTCTTCGATGGATGATTGTTAATATCGAGAATATTGTTTGATCCATTGATCTTAAAGAAACAAAGAATTCATATGGCATTGTGTACTGGATTCATTCCTTTAATAGCTTGCCAATTGATCCAAACTGTTAGGTCTGGTGTCATTTTAACCAAGAATTGTGGGTCTGCCGTTGATTGGCAGACCGTGGATTTATAGTGCTTAGTGCTTTTTAAGTTAATATTGAATGCATGATGGGTTTCTATGTGATTTATGTTCCAGTTCTATTGGACCCTTCTGATTGGGAAGACCATTCAAATGAGAAGGGGCTGAAAATTACGGGGACGCAGACTCCCAAATTGGCACTTCCTGTACTGGAGTTTATGAGCTTGGCACCTGTATGCGTAGAAATATCTTCGGCGAAGATGCTGGCAACTTGATCCGGACTTATAATTCTGTTTTACCTGGAAAATCTGACAGACGTTAGGAATAGGACTACAGCATATGGGCGGGAAGGCTCATTTGGAGAAATGGCAGCTCCAACCACAAGTGAATGTTGGCCAACGAAAGGTGGCTCAAAACGGGATCTGAATGTTCAAGACATATTTTCTGAGGTTCTCCATTGTCTAACAAGATGGCTCCTGTGAGTTTTTTTTTTTTTTTTTTTTTAAATAGTCATTTAATTGCTTATGTAGTCAGTTTAAAATTTCTCTGCTTTAGAAACTAACCAACAAAAGATAATAGAAATGATTGGGTCACTCCATTCACTATTTGGATAATGAATGACCCTAGTAACTTAAAGAAACAGGCAAGGCAAAGGAAAGGTACGTGATCTCGTGAATTACTTCAGAATAAATTCAGAAATTTTATTTAAGAACCACAGCATTTTGTGATTCGTTTGAAAAACCCTCTTTCTTTCTCTACCAAGTCAATAATGTTGGATCATTAACATGGTTAAAACAAACCTTTTGAAGTTCAGATGCAGCATGTTACTCTTTCAACGACTAAGTTAATATTGAGGAGTTCTCGTAGTGATTTACTTGAACCTTTGTTTAACATCGATTTAGTTCTTTCTCTCTTCAAAAGTGTACATCTGCTCATGTGACATAAACATTTTCTGGATCCCGATGAGAAATTTTTACCTGTGTTTTGGTTTTGAACAGATGAAGAGTACAAGGGATGCTGATAAAACTGAATCTGATCTGCTTGGCAAGTTTGATTACGCATGGAATAAGGGAAGTAATGGTCCTCGCCGACACAATGATATACTCAAAATGCTTGATCGCATCTCTAAAACTTCTCCCTTTATGGCAAAGCTACAGGTTTTATCTCAAAAGAAGAAGGGAATAAAAATCAAAGCTTACAAACCACCTTTTGTGGAGAATGGATTGGACTTTTACACTAGCTTGGAAACTAATGGCCTCCTCGCTCAAATTTTCAAATTTGGACGATCACAGCCAAGATTGATTGTCAGATCTGTTATCAACGAAAATTACATTAGCATCTGTGGTGTCGCTTTAGGTCATGGAGTCGTCTGTAAAAGGGCACCAGCTGAAGGGAACAAAAGGTGTTCAGAGCATAAAGGCATGAAAGTAAATGGTTTCACATCTAAGTTACTTAAAGATGGAAAATCAACTTTGGTTGCAAATGAGTATCCTATAAACAAGACATTCACCCCACCTTGTGGAGTCATTTTGGATGATGGCTCTTGCTGTACAAGCAAACCAGTCCAAGGAAACAAGAGATGCCTGGAGCATAAGGGAAGGAAAATCAATAATTTCCCTCAGCTAGTAAATGATAAGAAAGCAAATTATGTGTACGGTCCAGTTCTGGACTATAATACATCCCTCAGTAAAGCTGGCCACACTGATTCTAGCTCAACTATATGTGGAGTGGACCTAGACGATGGGACTTTTTGCACCAGGCAACCTCCGGCGGCTAGAAAGAGGTGCGAGGAGCACAAGGGCAAGAGGATCAAAGAGACCATTAGTATTTCCCATAGAGATGAAATCCCCAGCTCGTTTATACATTCAGGTCCCAAAATTGGGATACAGGAGAGCCAGAATCATTCACTTATTCCTTCAGTTTTTTGTGATATAACTTCTCCAGCATGTGGGGCAGCAACACATGATGGTTCATTCTGCAGTAGAAAACCTACAGAAGGAAATAAAAGATGCTGGCAGCATAAAGCATCATCACTAAATATTATATATATATTAGGACACCACACGTATATACTTCCACTCACGTATTTGCACATACATAGTTCCAGAACCATTAGTGCAAAAAGGGGCTCCTTTAGAAATATTTAGGACTTACTTCCAATTGTCGTTTTTCTTAGCTTCAAAGAAGGGCTTGGATAAATGGCAATCCTAAACAAGCCCTTAAGGCTTGCAACTAATGTTCCTTTTTTTTTTTTTGGGGTCAGTACGCGTTTTAACTAAGGGTTCATGACATGGACAATTTTAACCCTCGACTGCTTTTTGTAAACACGAAGATAACAAGAGAAATATCTGCACAAAGGGGTTTAGCTGATGAACCCTACCCAAAGTCAATCATTTTCTCATCTTCAAACTTCATTTACCCATTTCCAAGCCCAACAAGGTCAGTTAAATCTTCAGCTTTCTTGACGAATTTATTCATTTGTATGCCATTGTAATTGCTCTCTGATGTTAGCTTATTGGCTGAAAAACGTGTTTGATGCATATTTCTGGAAATAAACTGACAAAATGGAACGTAATTTCTTGTTATCTCCCCACAAGATTTCACCACCCGTTGCTGCTTTTCCATTTTGCATCTCCTATGAATCCTATTTACGTCAAAAGCCCCAATGTTCTTTGAGGACACCTTTCTCAGTTTGTAGAAGAAACTTGGAAAAGACACTATTTTTGGGTGAAAGTTTGGTTTTCCAGGAAAAAAATGACTTTTGGGGTGATTCAAGGAGAACCCATGTGCCCCTCTTGCCTATAAGGTCAGGTGCTGTGAAGAGGAGGAAAGAGCTTCCTCTTGATAATGTAATCCAAAGGGATAAGAAGCTCAAATTGGTTTTAAAAATTAGGAAGATTTTGATGAGTCAGCCTGATAGGATAATGGCGCTTCGTCATTTAGGTAGGTTTAGAAGAGCATTAGGTCTGGATAAGAAAAGGCGTTTTATCGCATTGTTGAGGAAGTTTCCAGCTGTGTTTGAGATCGTGGAAGAAGGGGCTTATTCGCTTAGGTTTAAGTTGACTCCTGAGGCGGAGAGGCTATATTTAGAGGAAATGAAGATTAAGAATGAGATGGAGGATCTCCTAGTTGTCAAGTTGAGGAAATTGTTGATGATGTCAGCTGATAAGCGGATTCTTTTGGAGAAGATTGCCCACTTGAAGAATGATCTTGGGCTTCCTTTAGAGTTTTGTGACACGATATGCCAGCGATACCCACAATATTTCAAGGTTGTGTCTACTGGGCAGGGACAGGCGTTGGAGTTAACTCATTGGGATCCTGAGCTTGCTGTCTCTGCTGCAGAGCTTGCAGAAGAGGAGAATCGGGAAAGAGAGCTGGAAGAGAGAAATTTGATTATTGATAGGCCACTGAAATTCAGTAGAGTGAAGTTACCTAGGGGTCTTAATCTTTCAAAAGGAGAGATGAGAAGGATTTCTCAGTTCAGGGACATGCCATACATTTCACCTTATTCTGACTTCTCTAATTTGAGATCTGGAACAATAGAGAAAGAAAAACATGCTTGTGGTGTTGTTCATGAAATATTAAGCCTCACTGTTGAGAAGAGAACCCTTGTGGACCACCTGACTCATTTTCGAGAGGAATTTAGGTTTTCTCAGCAGCTTCGTGGAATGCTCGTTAGGCATCCTGATATGTTTTATGTCTCTCTTAAAGGGGATAGGGACTCTGTTTTTCTTCGTGAAGCATATAGTGATTCTCAATTAATAGAAAAAGATAGACTCTTGCTCATCAAAGAGAAGCTTCGTTCCCTTGTTGCTGTTCCACGATTCCCAAGAACGCCCATTCCAAAAACTGGCACAGGTGGAGAAGAAGGAAGTGAGGCAGAAGAGGCAAGCAGTGCAGAAGAGGAAGATGAATGGTTGGACATTGATAGTTTTGCTGGTGATAAATTGGATGATGATGAAGATTTTGATGAAGATGATCTAGATTTTGAAGACAATTGGAGCAGTGATGAAGATGATTTATCCCCAGACTTAAATGGTGATGATGGAATTATGAACCTTGAAGCACACAAACAAAGCAGGAAAATAGATGACTCAGAGAAAGAAGATAAGCCTCTTGTTCCAGTCTTTCCAGATGGCCGGCCAAGAGAACGCTGGTAAACTCATGGAGTGTTTTAAAATGCAAGAGGCTTTCATATTTTTGAAAGGCCCTGTGCCCTGGGAGAGTGACAAAAGGTGTGCTATCCTTTCAACATTGGGTTTGCACGAGGTTCATAACAGCGGAGAAGAGTGTTAGGCACTTTGTTTGAAAGGTTAGCATTTCTCAGAGACTATAAGTTTTGGGACTTCACATCCACTGTAAAGTCAAAATGGTCCTTGAGAGAGAGAGAGAGAGGGAGGAGAATTAGATTGAATGTTTAGCATATCTTTCTTTTAAGTAAAAAAGAGCAGAAGATCTTATCTTGATGTTTGCCGAGCTCGCAGGCATTGCATTTCTGCTGCATCTGACAGCTTGTTCATATTATGTTATATTATTTCCATGATATGAACTACACACTTCTTTCCGAAACTCTTGAAATTAGAAGTAAAGTCTGCATTTTATTTGTTTGCTTTGTTTACAAGTACAAATTGCTGTGGTTGATTACATTTTACTCCAGTTCATGCAATTAACCTTGAGGAAGTTCTGGCGCTAGCATCCTACTGTTTAAATCTTAACTGATAACCATTCTTAGTCCAAGTATTAGATTTTTGTCGTAGTTTTTATATGAGGTTCTTACATGCAGTCTCTGCTTCTCTGATGACCTTGTCCACGTTGAATTAGGAAGACTATAAATCTCAATTTGGATAATAGTCCTTTGCAGTAACCAAAGGAAAAAGGAATGTATTCATCACAAAAAAGTTTGCCAAATTATGTGTTCATGGCAAGCTTCATAAATTTGAATAGAGCAATTTGAGTTGTAAATCTGTTTGCTACACAATTCCAAAAAGAAGTTTGGTGAGCATGCTTTTCTGCGTTGGTCAGGAGTGACTTCCTACACCAGAGTTAATGGATAAAGACTTTTTGGCAAGGGGTGAAGTTTTCAGGACACTCCAGGATTCTCTCAACTATAAACATCGCTACAATCATGAGCTCATGGATATTCCCTTATGCTGATTCACTAGCTGCTTCCATTTCTTGAAGAGAATATAATGTTGCTTTTGCAAAGCAGCCGAAAATATCTTAGGTTTATTTTGATTAGGTATCCGACCGGTTATGGCTTCTTTAGGGGAAGTCTTGGAACTGAAACGTTGACTTTAGCTCCAGAGTTAACGAATGTCGACCTCCTCCATCGTTGGACTGCCTTGTAGTCAAGACTCTTTGTTCGATTTCTTGGACACATTTGAAGAATGGTTCCCGTCCCTCAACTTAATTATTTAACCAAGATATCTTGTTGGCTGTATTCTTTCATTTTCTTCCGTTGTTTCTTCATTTATCTGCAATCAAGGCATCCAATCACTCGTAAACCAATATTTTGGGGCCTAAACATATGCTCTCCATGTCATATATTAATAGACCTGTAATTTTAGTCTCGAGGAGCATAAAGATTATAAGCTTGCCGACCCAAATTACAGTACAAATGTGACTTTTTGAAAAAATTTAAGGGTGATTGCCCTCCAGTTCCGTTCCTTCTCCATATTCAGTGATCTCGTCTGCCATGTTTGTTCTACAGAGCTAAAGACATCCAAAAAACAATAATGTATGCAGACTGTTCTTATCAAAATCAAATTTACATGTGTCATATTCAAGCTCTGGTTTTCTGTTCATAGACTTCATCAGCGGAGATGCGGGAAGCCCTGATGTCCTAGAAAAGTCTGAGCTTCGAAACAAATAAGATGTTTCAGCTTTGCTCGTAGATGGCAGCTACAGAATGCGGGTGAAGTGTTCCGCATAGGTTTCTGCGGCGCTACACAGAGATTTAGCGAAAGAAACAAGCATTACAAGTTTTATTGTCAACCCGTTGTATACTGAAAGAGACATAAGGTCGAATATTTGACTCAAAATTTTGAAGCCAAAATTGGGGAATTAGCTTTGTATATACCAAGCATTTTTTTTCCTACTCTCGGAAGCATTTTTTTCCAACTCCTTTGATGCATGGGATATTAACTAGGCTTTTGTGCGCTGTTAATTAAGGCTAATGACTAGTGGTAGAACGGATTGAAAGCATGTCAATATGAAAAGCAAGGCCAAACAGACATTATTTTCACTGTCCTCAAGGTCGAGGATAAAGAAGAACCCGTTCCAACTTGAGGCATATATTTCCGGCCGGCTTAAACAAAAAGATTGACAATAATCATTATGCACAAGAATTGTGCTTACGTTGGGATAATGAGATCATGGGCAGGGGTGAAAATTGAAATGCTTTATCCGATGCTTTATTCTTTATGTCAGAAGGGTTGACTCTCGATTATCTTTGCAGGCCGAATCTTTGCTTACTTTAGGTGGACTTGCATCTGGAATCAAATGGATCTGGTTTTGCTAATAATGTATGATTCTCGAAGGATATTAAGGTCCCACCAAACACACCGTAACTAATCGAAGGCTCATGCTTTATTAGCTATAAATACCCCTTGCACTGGTTCCAAATTCACTGGATGGTATATGTAGTTCTAGCCTTGTGAATCCACGTTAATGAATGAATACATTTTCTTTTCATCTTTACTTCCCTCGTCAATTCTTTTCTTCTTTAGCCGTGATCCCTCAAATTTCCCACCTGAACTGGAGCAGTAATGGTGGTACCCGACCTTAACGTTCCGCTTGAGATCCCCATTTCCATGGAGGCAGTCACCTCCCTGCATCACCTGAAACCCTCAGTCCTCCATTATACTCTCCCAAACAAACATTTGAAGCATTTTACCACCAATTTCGCTCTTGCAAATGTTGCAGAAATTCATCGTAATGAAACTTCACCCTCTGCTTCTGTTCCATCTCCTTCTGTCAACCCTTTTTCTAACTCCAACTTGCTTTCATTTCAAGACTACAATGAGCCAAATTCCCTGGAAGCAGTCAAAACAAAGCATGCCCAGATGATAAAAATGTCCAAAAAGTCAGCTTCAGGTGACAAAATCCAATTTTTCATCTCATCTTACCTTCAATTTGAAGATTTTCACTCGGCTGCATTGCTTTTCATCGTGGGTTTTACTCAAAACTATCTGTGCTGGAACTCATTTATAGAGGAATTTAAGCGCATTGGTGGTAACCCACTTGAAATTCTTGAGGTTTTTAGTGAGTTTCACAGGAAAGGAGTGAACTTTGACAGCAAAAGTCTTGCTTTGCTTCTAAAAGTCTGTTCCCATTTGATGGACTCTTGGTTAGGTTTGGAGGTTCACGCTTGTTTGATCAAGAGAGGCCTTGATCTAGATGTCCATCTAAAATCGGCACTGATGAACTTCTATGGGAGGTGTTGGGGTGCAAAATGTGCTAATAAGGCCTTTTATGAATCTCCTCATCATAATGAGTCTTTATTGTGGAATGTAGCTATTTTGATAAACTTGAGGAATGAACATTGGGTTCGAGGTCTTAAGCTTTTAAGCGATATGCAGCACTCATTTCTGAGGACTAACAGCTTTATAATAGCTAAAGTTTTGCAAGCTTGTGCAAAATTGGGAGCCCTTGGGCAAGAAAGGCAGATTCATGGGTATTGTATTCGTAATTTGTCAGATTCCGATATGTTTCTTTACAATTCATTGCTGAACATGTACATGAAATGTAATGCGCCTGAAAAAGCTAGAATAGTTTTTGTCTCGATGGAAGATCGTGATTTAACTTCATGGAACTCAATGATAGCAGGTTACAGTTCGCTTGGCTTTATAGATGAACCATGGAGATTATTTGGTGATGTGGAAGCTTCAAACGTTAAGCCAGACATAGTAACCTGAAATTGCCTTATGTCTGGGCATTTGGCTTGTGGATTGTACCAAGAAGTTGTAAGCATTCTGTGGAAAATGCAAAATGCAGGTTTTAAGCCAAACTCAGGCTCTATAACTAGTGCCCTTCAAGCAATATCTGAATTGGAACAATTCAGTTTTGGGAAGGAAATCCATTGCTTTGTCATTAGAAGCGGCCTAGACTATGACCCGCATCTAGGTGCTTCATTGCTAGACATGTAGTAGAGAATGATGATTTAATAAATGCCCAAAGAGTCTTTGATAATATGGAGAACCGGAGTTTTTTTACTTGGAATTGTGTGATTTCAGGATATGTATATAGAGGACTTTTTGATGAAGCACTTAATCTTTTGGATCAGATCAAGGAGGAAGCACTTAAACCTGATTTAGTGACTTATAACATTCTGGTTTCTGGGTATTCAACTTTAGGCTGTGTTATGGAAGCCTTGGCCATGATTCGCCAAATGAAAATTTCTGGTCTGACTCCTAACGTTGTCTCATGGACTGCTTTAATATCAGGTTGTACACAGAATGGGTATTACAAGGATGCACTCAAGTATTCCATTGAGACGCAGAAGGTAGGCATCAAACCAAACTCAGCCACACTAGCAAGCTTACTTTGAGCTTGTGCAGGTTTGTCTATGTTGCAGAAAGGAAAAGAGGTACACTGCAATAGTATCAGAAATGCTTTTCTTCAGGATGTATTTGTGACTACGGCTCTTATTGACATGTACAGTAAGCGTGGCAGCTTAAAAAATGGCTATGAGGTTTTTCAGAAAATTGAGAACAAGACATTAACTTCTTGGAATGCCATGATCGGGGGTTTAGCAACATACAGCCTTGGAAAGGATGCAATTTCACTTTTTCGAGAAATGCAAGGCAGAGATGTTAAGCCTGATGCCATAACCTTGACAGCTGTCCTCTCTGGCTGCAAGGAACTCTGGCTTGATAAATGAGGCCTGGGAGTATTTTGACGGTATGGAGATGGATTATGGGATAATACCTACAATTGAGCATTACTCTTGCATGGTTGATCTACTTGGAAGGGCTGGGTATCTTGACGAAGCATGGGACCTAATTCACAAAATGCCAATGTTGCCAGATGCTACAGTTTGGGGGGCTTTCCTTTCATCATGCCGAATCCACAAAAACTTGGAGCTTGGAGAGATTGCAGCACAAAGCTTTTTAACTATGTCTGGCTGCTAACTATGAATCTATATTCAGCCCTAGACAGATGGAAGGATGTGGATCGCATCGGAGAGTTGATGGAAGCTAACCGTGTCAAAGTTGGTCATGTTTGGAGCTGGATACAACTGAACCAAACGGTTCACATATTCTCTGCTCTAGGAAAACCACATCCAGATAAAGGGGAGATCCATTTTGAGTTATATCAGTTGATTTCTGAGATGAAGAATTTGGGGTATGTGCCTGCTACTGAATGTGTCTACCAGAACGTTAACACAAGGGAAAAGGAGAAGCTATTGCTTAGCCACACCGAGAAATTGGCAATTACATTTGGGTCAATCCAAACAAAAGATAGCATACCAACAAGGGTGATTAAGAGCACAAGAACTTGTTTAGACTGTCACACACTGGTGAAATATATCTCTTTGTTGAGAAGACGAGATATCTTTCTCAAAGATGGTCTTTGTTTTCATCATTTCTCAGATGGTGAATGTTCATGCAACGACTTCTGGTGATCGTGTTTCAGTAATTTGCTTCTTCCTTTATGCACCAAGTTAACAGTTCCAGTAAAACTAAGAATAAGATCTAAAAGATATTTCATCTTGGCTGAGACAAAGCTAATCTGCACAGCAGGCAGTAAAATGAGATGAAGGAACAGTAGGATGCTGAACATAGATATTCCTGGGGAGCAATGAACCAAGCCAAATCCATGAAGTAAACAAAACCAAGAAAATACATGACAGTTAACTCTTGATTCTCCTCTTTTGTCTACTTGAATAGCATACTGGAATACATAAAATGCAGCATTATTGGTTGTTGGGCTGCATTGTTTGCACAAATAGGTATCAGGTTCGACACTTTGCCTTTATATCAGAATTTATGTGTTAATTTCATATTGTTGGTGAAGTCTTTTAAGCATCTATGGCAGCAAGAAACTGGCAACCTTGAAGGATTAAGATGGAAAACGACACGGACACCACTCCACCACTAGCCGAGCTGAAACTCTCCTATACTGAGATAATTGCAGTTGGTGCGACTTCTGCAACTTGATTATCTTGAAAAAAGAGAGCTTCCCGCATGGAAAACCCACGAAATTACAAACATACGTCCATGGCCATAATATCTTCTTGAGATAGAAGTAGTTTTGTCAAACAGTTCCATACTATTGATGGTCTGTATTGTAAATTTGGTATATATTTCAATTTCGGTCTTCTTTTAGAGCAATCTTTTAATTTAATGAATTCAGAAGACAAGTGGTACTAATTTCTTTTTAGTTTTCTACATCTTTTTAAATTTCTGATTTCTAATTATCTTTGCTTGATTTCCTTGATGTTGGTGTTGCACTCCAAATTTCACTTCAATAAAATGCATAGAACCAGTACACTTCAGAAACCATTCCAACTGTTCAATTTTGGTGTTAGTTTGATTAACTACAGCATTAGTTTTAAGTTCCAGGTTAAACTTGGTCCCTTGAATTAATGGGGATGCTGTCGAGTAGTACCAAAATTGCTTAATGTATAGACAAGGGATGCTTAATGTATAGATTAAGAATGCTGTTGAGTTGAGCCGAACTCGGGTGGTACCATACTCGAGCTTTTGATCGCCGTTGACTTGACTTTCATGATTTTATCTAATGCCAGCGTATTTAAGAAGCTAATTTTAGATCAAAGTACGGTGGGCCTGCCCTAGTGTTGGTCTAATATTTCAATTGATGGCTCTACCGATTGTCGTACGGTCCCTTAGTTATCTCAAGCCGAATCCCCAAGACTTCTCAGAAGTTCTTCTTTTTTATGGTATGTTCCCCCGGGTAGAAGTAACTAGCCATAAAGAGCACTTATTAGGTTCTCTGCTCTGGGAAAGATATATCAAGTTGAAAAGGTAAAGGTCATTTAGCATTACGATTTGTCTTCATCCTAAAACACAAAAATTAGGACCGGACAACACAATTAGTTTACGCCTTTTCTTTGCTTTATCAAAGTGGGAAATTTCTCTTTACCAACATCTACATGAAACCATCAATAGCAGCGAGAAACATCAACATTTTAGAAGCACCAACAACTTATCAAGCCCAGGAATAATCAAGCACCGTAACAAAGAAACAGCGGCCACAGGTTTATTTTCTCTTGATACTACCCTAAACAAGGAAAGGCAACAAGACGCGCCACGGTCAAAGTTTCCAGACTAGCACATTAATAGTTTGATACCCACATATATATATATATATATATATATATACACAATATTTACAATACATAGCACAGACACTTCAAACAGCCAATCCAGGAACGTAACGGAAGCAGATAAACTAATTTCCTATATCCACTAAATACCAGCGCTGCTAAAGTTCTCACTCCCAGAAGCAGTTGAAATTGAAAAGAAATGACCAATGGAAGCAAAATTGATCCGCTCAATCAAATCTGCCCAGCATTTTCCTGTGGAACCTCTTGACAGAGTCACCAGGTTCCATTATTCCTATGACCAGCTCAAGTTCAGTTGATGGGCATAATGTTTTCCTGCATCGCCATCCTCTCAGAGACATCAGCTAAAGATTTGAGGTTGCAATTGATCAAAGCCTTGACAAAGTAGCATGTCTCATCTTGAGTATTCCCTTGTGGTACATCCACAACAAACGACTCGGTGACAACTGTTCCCGGTCTGCCATCAATTATCTCGGGATGCACGGTAAGGATGGAAGAATAGTTCTGCAAAAGAAGTAAACAAAGGATGGCCCATGTGAGCATAAGCTGTGTAAGCTGTGCCTAAGTATCTACATTACAGATCTGCAACACGTTTAACTATTATCCTCCTAGTTCTTCCTTTGTTTTTTTTCCAGGAGTGGGGGTATCTTAATGTTGGGGTAGGGGACAAGAAGCATCTGATTAACTGCATATGATGTTAGACAATCAAACACCATGCAAATAAAACAGGGAATGCTAATTCCAGATACAGCCAATATGATGAAATAGGAACTGCTACTTCCAGATACAAACAATATGAATCTACCAGCCAAATTATAGTCAAAACTCAGCAAACACTACTGTCTTTCGCTGGTTGTTCTGCAACCGAGTGATGAACGCAACCACAACATGGCTTTTAGAATTTAGAGGAATCACTTCAAGGAACTTGTGAATTAGATTCCGAAATTTCTTGCCAAGAGATAAAACACCAATTACAGATGTCTGAACAGTCTAGATTTCATTTAAGGATAAAACCAAGAAAGAAACCTTAAGACTGTAAAATTTTTCTAGTGACCACTAAGTCAAAATATTCATCACTCCATGCTCAAAGGACTTGCAACGACTGTGTAGTACACATGTAAGAGAGTAAAAGCTCAACCATTTATGAGCGGACATGTTCTTTCTTACTTCTTACTATATTGTTTGAGTGTCATATAAAAAGGATTCATAGGAAAATCCTTTTGAAATTCTTAAAGACAGTCCCTTCTCCGGCAGTGACTGGAATACAGGGCTCAAAGAGCGGAACAGGTTAGCATTTTAGATTCTCTGGCCTCCACAGATCAAGATATTCAAGCATCCATTTCAGCAGGGAGTTCCTGTTTGGAAAGTACTCCACTACAACAATTCCACATATACCCGAGTCCCTGAGTGGGGGAGTTTCAGGCTTTCAGCAAATGCCACTCTTTTGGGCTTGTCAGGAGCTTTCTGAAATTGACAGCACCAAGAAATTCTAGGCTGGAAAAGAGCAAAATTCAAACAGAAAAGTTCACTTCAACACTTACCATATTTATAGGATGCCCTTATCACAACACAATTCATGATTGGTAAAAGGATTAGGTAGCGCAAGTAAATGAACTATGGGTTAGCAGTTAAAATAGAGTCAATACAGAAAGAAGAAAACGTAGAATGATATCATCAGGAACTCATACTCATTCAGAAAGGGTCAGTATCAGTTCCCTGATTGGAGTTAACAGAGTTTGAGAAATATTTGCATCATATTATACTGTAGTATACTCAAAAACATTTTTAATAGTTCCCTACAATGGTAGCATGGAGAAAGCACAGATCTTGATGTTAGGGAAACATAATGTGCGAACAGGCAAATTAATGCATCAAAAAAATAAAAAGAAAGTATGATTTACCTTCAGTTAAACGGAGAATGCACCACTGATCACAGATGAGTACATCATTGGAAACCACAAAATATGAGCTACCTTGTGCCAATCATCTTCGTCCTTCTTTCTGAATGTAGTATCAACTGAGGGCTGTTTTTGAGTTCTGTCATGAAGAGGAAGATAGCTACCCCTCTTCTGACAATGGCTGAAGCTGAGATCAAATGATTATGTGTGTCCTTAGGCTGGGAGACAGCAATTCTTCTCTCCTGGCAGATATATCACACTGATAAGATTAGACTACTTCAGGGTTCAGGGTTGCTCCTTGGAAAATAAAAATTTTGTCTTTTTATAGGTTAAAATAGAGATAAAAGATTGTTAAGAACCTAAACCAAAACCTTCAGTTAACATTTCAGTCCCGACTCCAATTCTCCAAATCAAGTTTCGGTTAAAAATTCAAGAACTGTTGGTTAGCTTCCTGTTCAAGCAAGAATCAAGGACATGCCGGCTCTACAAATATTGTTCCATTAATCCATTCCTCCATTTGGCCTTTACTATTCCTTGTTTGAAAGCATACCAAAAGATCAAACACAGGCAACTAATATATAAAAGAACTTGATTGCAAGCATTCAAAGAGAATAAAAGTTTCTTTTATTTTTGAAAAAAGGTAGCTCAAATACTTGAACGATGTAGGTCTTGTAACTTTTGGGACTCCTCACGTTGCTAGCGTCTCGGTCAAGGGACTAATTTTCCATCAACTATTACGTAAGGAATCTGTGCAACCTTAGGCCAGTCTTGTCCTTTCTCCCATTCTAACCTTGGTTTTACCAGTGGGCAGCCATCAATTCACACTTTAGTGAGGGAGGCAGGCAATCCCTCTTCTGGTAAGAACTGGAGTTGAATGCAGTACCTGATATCGAGCTTTTGGAGACAGATGAGGTGTCGAAGACCCCGAATAGTTTAGCATTTTCAGATTCTCATGTGCCCACAATAAGAGTATTTGGAGCGTGCAAGGCAGCAGCCAGTCTTCTTCTGGAAATGTCTCTACTTCATCTTTACCACCAATTCTCAAGTATGTGAGAGAGGGGAGTTTCTCCAAGCCCCACTCTCTCTGGTGACTCATGAGCTTTTTGCAATTATAGATCAGAAGGGATTGTAGGCTGAAGGGTAAACCTCCCTCGGGGAAGCACTCGATTCTGGACAACCGTCTAAATCCAGACGTCGAAGAGATGGAAGCAGAGATTCCATCAGTTCTGGCAATGACTTGAGCTTCTTGCAATTCCGAAAAATAATCTGCGTTAGATTGGGAGCTGGCAAGCCTCCCTTCAGAAAAGACACTAGCTCATCGCAGTATTGGATACATAAAGACTGCAATGATGTCAAAATAGCACTGCTGCTACTCTGATTCCCAATCCCACATGATGGAATTGAAACAATGTCAAAACTATTGCAATCTTCAATGTCAAAACTTTTTGGCATAGGAAATGAACCAAGCGAGATGACTGAGAGAGAGTCACAATTAAGTAATCTCAAAAACTCTGGGGATCCACCCTGCAAGCTTTCACTCTCCAGGTTCAAGTTGCAACATTTATAATATTCGAGTGATTTTAGTGAGGCAGGTAGGCAGCTTACCGGAAAGGGTAACAGAGACCCACAATCATCTATTTCCAAATTCTCAAGACTGGTTAACCTGTTGATCTCCAGGTACAAATCTTTCAAATTCTTTAGAGCCCTAATCTTCAACTTACGAAGAGATGAGAGTTGTTGATTGTTTCCATTGAAGATTCTCAATTGAACATTGGGAAGCACAAGTTTGTCACATCCAGAAATCTCAAGGCTTTGCAGTGATGAAAGTTGTTTGGGAAGTTCTCCAATTAGTTTGGGACAATCAATTATGCAAACCTCTTCAAGATTACTAAATACGTCACATTCTGGTATCTGCGAGTACTCCCACTCTGCCATCTTCTTAATTATCAACTTTTTGAGAGATGGGAATGGTTTGGTTGCATGGATGTCTCCATCATGGTTCGCCATCGCGGGTCGCGGTCGCGTCGCGGTCTCAGTTGTTCCACATCCGTCACGGCATATCGGTTGAATATCGGGTGATATGAACATTATAACACATTAAAGTTTTCAAAAATTTTGAAAAAATTACTAAAATTAGAAAATACTAAAAAAGACACAATTTTAAAAAATATCGGAGTCGACTCCGAGTTGACTCTGATATATCATGTATCACGGATTCGAATCGGTCAATATCGGCCGAGTCAGAGCGAGTCGTCGCGGATATGGTGATATCCGCGATTCGTGGATCAGTATCGTACTGGTCCCTTCCGTTCCAGATACGACTCGGCCGATACGTATCGGTATCGGCCGATATGGCGAACCATGGTCTCCATAAAACTCCTCCGTCAAGGTTGATATAATACAACTCATTCCAACAATTTCAAGTGATTGCAAGGCCATTAGCTGCCCAAGTGCAGGCAAGCAAAAGCAATATTTGCAGCTAGATAGACGCAAATATCCCAAATGGCAAAACAAAGAGTTTCCTAGCCAATCTGGAAACGTTGTCCCACAGTATCCATCAATCTCAAGATACTTTATGCTTGAATGAGGTTGTAGGTTTTCAAGCACATCCTTTGCAACTTGTGAATCATTAGTATCAGCATTCCACTTCAAAGTTAACTCTTCAAGGTGTTTCTTGCCCTTAATGTTTGCCATGGTTGTGTCCCTACCAGTGGAAACATTTTGTAGGTTCGAAATCAAGAACTTATCACATAGCTTCAGAAATTTGCCCAACTCCCCAATCATTGAACCAGTATCCTTTCCTATTATAAAATTAGTCAAGACTTGAAGCTTTCTCAATCTACTCATATGTAGTGGCATTCTTTTCAAAGGAGTTCCACGAGTATCCAGGTAAGACAAGTTAATTAACGATGCCAAGTTTACTGGCAACTCTTCAAGTTTCTTACAATTTGGCAGCAGCAAGGTTTGTAGGTTTTACAAGGTGCACATGCTTTCTGGTAGAATTTTCACATATGTAGATGAAAGGTTCAAAAATCGTAGGTGTTTCAAATTGCTAATTGAGTCAGGCAACTTACTGACATCATAGCCAAACAAAGACAGAACCCTTAGGGACTTGAATTTTGACAACATTCCATGTAAAAATTTTTGGCCTACTTTTTTTTTCTGCGGATAGTGATATTTACTTAGATTTAATGGTAGAAATGTTCTCAAATTCTTGGTCTCCCTCAAGAGTTGAAATTTATGATGTGTCATAAAACTAAGATGGTATGAAAAGGTACTTATTCTACCTATTGTACCATGTCCCCCCCAGATGATGATCTTCCAGCCTGAGACAATACTAATTCTGAGAAACAAATCTAGCCAAATCGTTGACAAGGTCATGCATTAAGAAAAAATTGTTGGTTGACTGCTCAAATAGTGACCTCAACCTTAACTCACGCAAGTATTCTTCACCTATTTCTTCAATTCCTCTATTATCACTAGGATACTTCAAAAGGTCATTAGCATGCCATAAATGAATCATTTCCTCTTTGCTAAAGTGGTAATCTTTATGAAATACAACACAATAGGCAAAGCACCTTTTTAGATGGGAAGGAAGATGAATATAGCTTAACTTCAATGCTGGCAAGATGCAATCTTGATGGTCTGTTTGAGTCCACAGTTCACTTACTAAAATATCTTCCCACTCTTCAGCTGTTGTTTCCGAACGCAGGAGACCTGCAACTGTTTTCACAGCCAAAGGCAACCCTCCACACTTCTTCACAATTTTCTTTGCTATCTCTTCAAGTTTTGGACTTTGATTTCCATCATTATTTTCAAATGCATGCTTTTTAAGTAAGAACCAACAATCTTCCTCTACCATCAAATCCAAACGATAAATCGACTCTTTTTAACTCATCATTAATGCAATTTTCTCATCACGTGTTGTCACAATAATCCTACTTTCTAGCATTCCACCTACGAATAGCACCTTCAATTTATCCCAGTCATTGTAGTCCCGATTCCAATAATCATCTAAAACAAGAAGAAACTTGTTCTGAGTATGCCTCAATTGTAACTTCACTTGAAGGGAATTCAAATTTTCACTCGAATCAGAAAATGGAATATTGAGTTCCCCAAGGAGTTCTTTTGTTATCCTGGAAGCATTGTAATCTTCTGATATGTAAACCCATGCTTTTTGAGAAAAATGGTTTTGTACCCTCTTATCATTGTAAACCAATTGAGCAAGAGTGGTCTTACCAATTCCTTCAAGGCCAACTAATGGAATGATAGTGACATTGACTCCATTTGCGCTCTCAAATAGCAGCATAGCAATTATCTTCTCTTTATCAATATCTCTACCATACACAGTGGTCTCATCAACTAAAGAAGTTGAAGGCGCTCGACATGATTGCATTTTTGATTCAACAACTTGCAAACCGATGGGATTAATGTGTTGTATGAAACAGTCTAGTAGAACAATCATTTTTTCTATCTTTGGCATCATCTTCTTAAGGAACTGGTAACTGAAAGCTGAGCTATAAGTAGAAGCATTTACCTGAAAGGTGAGCATTGGTCTTCAGCTTCAACTTTCATTCGTAGTGCCTCGGTGTTGATCTCGTCAAGTAAGTCATCTGTCTGGTTAATTGTATCATGAAGCTCATCTAGCCATCCCTTGATGGATTGGTTCCTCGTTTACTTGTTTTCTGCATCATCAAGCACCGCTCCAACTGCTAGTAAGTTCATCTTGAGTTACTGAAGGAGCTCTTCGTCAATCTTTCCTTTCCGAAACAGATACACAAACTCTGGTGAAGCCAGCCTATCAAACAGCACACGAAGGAAAGCGGAAAGGAAAGAACCTCCCACTGTTAATGCCACATCTTTTCTCTTAGTGCCGGCAAGAAGGAAAATAAACTTGCAACCTAAAACAAGTGGGGATCGAAGAAGAGCCAAAAATGACTTGGATTGGTTTTTGTTTAGTGTTTGATGAAGCTAAATTCATAGGACTTGATACATTTGCATGACCTTGGAATAGATAGAGACACAAATAAGTAGAAAAAAAGGTTGCAAAAACTGAATAGACAAATTTGTCAGGCTATCTATCATTATACATCATCATGGATTCATGATGAATAGACAATTATACTTCTTTGTAGAAAAGAAAGATAACCAGTTAATGTCAATTGTGAGTTAGCGGGCTTTTACTTTCTCTCTCTTTGAGAGCCTCTCGCTCTAACTTTTAGAGTTTCCCTCCTCGGTGTAGGAGAGTGGGAGAACCAGCTTTCAAAGTTTCAAAGCTTCCCAAAAGTTTCAAAATTCAAACACAAATCCCAAACACTGCATCTTTTGGCACCAACCCAGAATTCATCGTGGAATCAGCAACCTTGAGAGGAGACAAATCCAGTTTGTTTGTTCATTGAGTGGAGGAGTAAATGTGTCGGACAAAACATGATCCATTTAGATAAATTTATGGAGCACTAAACTGTGTCGGAAGTTGGACAGTCGTCCTTTTCTCTCTACTATTGTTTCTTATTTTAGAGCCGGTCGGCTCCATCATAATAGACTTTATACCTACGTCTTTTTCGTTGCCTCTTATTAGGAATCACTGATAACATTGCTTGTTTTCGTCTGTGCTATTTCTAACACAGGTCTTTTCAGCTGAGTTTCAAGGTTGAAGAAGTAGTGCTTGGCCTCACTGGAAACAATCCCTCAGAGATGGCAGAGGACTTAACAAGAGCATTCCAAAGGTTTGAGCTGTCAGAAACGGAGTTAGAGGGAGTAGATCTGAGTGGGGATGATATTGAAGAAGGAGTATTGGGATGCCATGGTAGCCTGATTGGAGAGTTGGTAGGGGAAAACATAGCTAATTTCACAGGGGTCAAGAACTTCACTAATCACGCTTGGGGTTATCCCAGAAGGATGAAGTTACTGAGTTAGGTCCTAACCTGTTCCAGTTTCATCTTGAACAAGAAGAGGCAAGAAGAAGATTTTAACAGGGGGTCCATGGATAATGGATAACCAGGTGCTTGTAGTTAAGGAATGGGAAGTGGGGTGCGAGAGGAGCAAAACCTTCTTCCAGCACGCCTGTCTCTAGGTACAACTATGGAATCTACCGGTCCATTGGATGAGCAGGGCGGTGGGGTTTAAGCTTGGAGAGATTTTCAAGAAGGTGAGGGAGGTGATCATCCCAGCAAATGGAGGGAAGGAGGGAAGACACATGAAGATAATGGCTGAAGTAGATGTCACAAAACCACTGATCCAAGGAACAAGAATCAAAAGTACAGAGCAAGCAGTGTGGGTAGAGTTCAGGTATGAACGATGCCCTGACTTCTGCTATAGTTGTGGAATCATTGGACACAGTGACAAAACATGTAATGTGGTGGGTAGGAAGGGAACAATGCAACGAGATGAGCAGTATGGGGCATGGATGAGAGCTGGGAATATTATGGTTTCGCCCTTAAAGGGACGAGTGGAACTAGTAAAAGCAATAGATGGTAGGAGTATGGGAACTGAGGACAGAAGCGGGCAGTTATTAGCAGGGGAAAAAGTGAAGGAGAATAACATAATAGCTATTAGAAGAAATGAAGTGGATCTGGAGGAAAAGGAAAGGAAAGTTCAGGAACACAGGATGAGAAAGGTATACGAGGAGAGGTGGGCCGAAATCTTAAATGACCAAAAGGGGGAGGATAAGGAGAACCAGAAAGGGGAAAATATGGATATCCCCAAGGCAAAAGGAAAAGAAAATGAGGAAAAAAAGGTGAATGAGGAAACAAAAAAAGGAAATATGTTTGAACAGGTAGTAGGACATGTGGATATGGAGGTGGAAAGCAAAGGAAAGGAGAATGGACAAGAGAGGACAGTGGCAGAAGCAAGCGAAGGTTTAGAGGCAATGAAAATGAGGCAGATAGCAACACCTGCTGATGACACAAACAAAAAGGAGGCAAAAAGCCATTTCAAAAAAAAGGGGAAGACCAAGTAGGACACCTCTTAAAACAATTACAAATACAGAAGGAATGAGGGAACTAGGAGGAAAAAGAAAGGTAGATGGCCTGCTGCAAGGGATACAACCAATGGAGGAGGATGATGAAGTGATACCAAAAGTAAAAGTCATGAAATTGGAACAAATCAGTGCCAGAACAACTAAGGAACTGGAGGCTAACCCCCATATGCCTCCACTGTGTAAATGAAAGCTGTGGTGTGGAATTGTCGAGGTGCAGGAGGCCCCTTGACAATTTCCCAACTGAAGGAAGTTTTAAACTTCCACTCTTCTAATGTGGTGTTTTTATGTGAAACAAAGAATCATGAAAAGTTCATGAGGAATGTGCGAAAGGAGGATCAGGTTCGACAATGGTCATTTTGTTAACTCAATAGGAAGAGCAGGGGGACTTGTGCTATTTTGGAATAATGAGGTGCTGATAAAACAAGTAAGTAACACTGACTGGTTCATCAGTGCCTGTATTGTAGACAAAGAATCAAATAGCCACTGGTGGCTTGTTAAGTGATTAATTATGCATATAATTGGTGAATATTTTCCCCTTTATTTTGCTAAAATATGCTGTTAATTGATGAATTTTACTCATATTTGATTTTTGGTGTTGTTTTTAGGAATTGTTGGTGATAATAGAGTAAAAGGTGTATTAAAAGTCGAATTTTCAGAAGACAACATCTTATAAGGCGTGACCACGTCTTTGCTGATGAGAAACCCATGCTTACAGGATGTGAAGCGGGCCACCCTTTGAATCTTTGCTAGCATATTGGAAGACCGTTGATATCCTTAGAAATAGATAATCTATTGCTTCCATCTAGTAGTATGAGTGGAATAGAAGTCCTAATCCTTTCTTTATTGGAAGAAGCATACGTGAAGTGGGATTCTAATTAGTTTCCTAAAGGGAAACGTTTTTCCTTGGGTTAGAAGAGACGTTAGTTAAAAGGGGGGACGTAAGCCTTCAACAGGGCATCTCTTATTCTTTTTCCCCTTTTCCTCTTAAAAAGACTATAAACCCTAGTATTTTGTGGCCGCGAATCCACCATGAGGAGCGGCTAATTTCTTTTCTAGTTGAAGAATAATTGAAGCTTTAGTTCGACAATTCTGTGAGATCTAATTTGAAAAAAATATTGAAAAAAAGAGAAAAATAAAAAAAAAGAAGAAAAAGAAAAAAATTTTGCTGTGAAGTGCACTTGTGTTGTTTTGTGATAGTTGGGCTAATGCCTAAATTGCGTTTGCACTTGCCAAGTTTAGTGAAGTTATTGACACACCTGGAAGCCAGCTATACATGTGAATGACAAAGGAGTTTGATTTCATGCAGAATATTATTGATGTTTCTTTTGATATATGTACACCTAAATAATTCCCTTTTATCCAACCCTTAACCCAAGCCTCGTTACAACCCTTATAAAGACCCTTTGATTTTTGCATTGAATTCATTTTAAGTGGTGAAAATATGATATATTAGCAAGCTTATGGTAATGTCATTTCATGGTGTTGATTTAAGTGTTAAATATCCCCTTAAACACTTGAGTGCAGAGTGTATACATTATTATCCGTGTGAGGGCTGTTGAAACTTGTGCATCCTGATTTTGATAAAATTGTTGAGAAGACATGATACTTGTGTTAGTATGCATTGTGCTATGCGTGTTTGCCATCTTGACTATGATTCTTGGGTAGTGCATGCTTGAGGGCAAGCATTGTTTAGGTGTGGGGGAATTTGTTAAGTGATTAATTATGCATATAATTGGTGAATATTTTCCCCTTTATTTTGCTAAAATATGGTGTTAATTGATGAATTTTACTCATATTTGATTTTTGGTGTTGTTTTTAGGAATTGTTGGTGAGAATAGAGTAAAAGGTGTATTAAAAGTCAAATTTTCAGAAGACAGCATCTTATAAGGCGTGACCACGTCTTTGCTGATGAGAAACCCATGCTTACAGGATGTGAAGCGGGCCACCCTTTGAATCTTTGCTAGCATATTGGAAGACCGTTGATATCTTTAGAAATAGATAATCTATTGCTTCCATCTAATAGTATGAGTGGAATAGGAGTCCTAATCCTTTCTTTATTGGAAGAAGCATACGTGAAGTGGGATTCTAATTAGTTTCCTAAAGGGAAACGTTTTTCCTTGGGTTAGAAGAGACGTTAGTTAAAAGGGGGGACGTAAGCCTTCAGCAGGGCATCTCTTATTCTTTTTCCCCTTTTCCTCTTAAAAAGACTATAAACCCTAGTATTTTGTGGCCGCGAATCCACCATGAGGAGCGGCTAATTTCTTTTCTAGTTGAAGGATAATTGAAGCTTTGGTTCGACAATTTTGTGAGATCTAATTTGATTTGTTTGTTTCATTTATTTATGAGTATTTATATATTCTCTGTTCATTCATGACTATGATTATTTTCTACAGTTAAATACCTGATCAATATTTAATTGTCGAAATAGTCTAGTGCCATCTAAGATATCAAATCCGTAATTGTTTGATGGTTTTAGTATTTGTGGCGTGTGATATAATTTGATTGTAAAAGAAACTTTTGAATCTATGTCACGGGAATATATAATCTAACTTAAATGAATCGAGCGTGTGTGTTTGTTGGTTAGAATTGGTAGCTTCTCTAATTATTAATACTGTCAATAGGTTAAATCCTAAGAGCTTGTTTAGGGTTGCTTAATTGGCAAAAGAAATAGCCACAGAGCGTGTTGTGGTTATCGAAACAGTAAGGCGAGACAGGTTGTCAGAGCGTGTTGACGACCATAACCAATTTATTCATGAATAAGTGATTTCACCATTGCATCGATGATCAGTTAAATGAACCAAAGTGGAAATTAGACCTTTGACTAGAGTGTTGCCTATTCTTGGTTTAGTTTTATTTAATTTTGTGATATTGTCTTTATTTTTATTCAAGTGAGCTATTTAGCTAATTTCTCCTAATCCCCCATTTTTCACAAAGAAATAAATCACCCAGTCCCTGTGGATACGATCCTACTCACTACTATGCTCGAATTCATATTTTAGAGTAGGAACTTTTATTTTTGCTGGTTTGACAAGCCAACATGGCTGGTCTATGTATATGCAAGTACTGCTAGTAATACTAGGAAGGAACAGTGGAAATACATAGAGGAAAGGAAAAAGGACTGGGGAGAGGCTTGGGTTATAGTGGGGGACTTCAATGATCTGAAGTCAGATGAGGAGAAATGGGGAGGTCGAGAGAGAGCAGAAGGAAGCTTTACAGATTTTAACTGTTTTATAAGAGAAAATAATCTAATGGATTTAGAATACCAAGGGGTACCATGGACATGGAGTAGCAGCTGGGAGGGGGATCGTGAGGTGAAGGAGAGATTGGACAGGTGTCTATGTAGTACAGAGTGGATGCAAAGATATGAAAAGGCAAGGTGTAAACATGTTGAAACTGAAGCTTCTAATCATCTCATGTTGATTATAGACACTAATCCAGAGAACAACAAGAGAAGAAGGAGGTTCTATTTCGACCAAAGATGGACAAAGAATCCAGAAACGAAGGATGTGATCCAAGAGGCATAGAGCAAAGATATCTCAGGGTCTAGAATGTTCAAAGTGACTAGAAAAATAAAAGAGTGTAGAATAGCTATCTTGGAATGGAGGAAAAAGGTGCAAGGAAACTCCAAGGTAAGGATAATGGAATTAAAAGAGAAACTGAATATGGAGAGGGAAGGAAATGAGGTAGGAAAGAGTGGTCGAATAGCGGAGCTAAAATCTAAACTGAGCAAGGCATACAAGGAGAAAGAACTGTATTGGAGCCAAAAATCAAGGAGCACATGGCTCAAAGAAGGTGACAGAAATACAGCTTACTTCCACACATCTGTGATGGCAAAGAAGAGGAGAAACACTATAAGTACCTTACAGAAAAGGATGGGACTTGGTGCAAGGATGAAAAAAAGATTGAGGAGGAACTAAGTGAGTACTCCAAGGACCTTTTCTCTACTACAAACCCGGACAACTTTGAGGATATTCTAGTAGAGATACCAAGCATTATTTCTAGCCAAATGAATGAACGGTTGATTAGACCAGTGGATGAAAAGGAGATCAGACAAGCATTGTTCTCTATGCATCCTAATAAAGCACCAAGGACGGATGGTATGTCTCCCCTCTTCTTTTAATACTACAGGTATATCATAAAAGAAGATTTAGTATCTGCAATTAATAGCTTTTTTCATATTGGTTATCTTCTCAAAGTTGTTAAAGAAACAATCATCTCTTTCATTCCAAAAACTGATACTCCTAAGTCAGTTGTGAATTATAGACCTATCAGTTTATGCACTGTCCTGTATAAGATCATTTCAAAAATCATTGCAAATAGACTGAAAAAGGTACTGCAGCACTGCATTAGCAATTCTCAGTCTGTATTCATCCCTAGCAGACAAATTCTTGATAATGTAGTGGTAGCTCATGAAATACTTCATTTTTTTGAAAAATAGGAGAAATAGGAATGTAGGATTCATGGCTGTTAAGCTGGACAAGATGCTGAGACTAGTTGGGAGATAAGAAAGCACAGTGTGTGGATGAAATTGTGGCACATGAAGGTGAAGGCAAAACTGAAACATTTTATGTGGAAATGCTTACAAAACTGCCTTCCAATAAACGAGATTATGTCCAAAAAGCTGGGGAAAGGAGAGGGAAGATGTGATTGCTGTGGGGAAGCTGTGGAAACTATTGAGCACTTGCTCTTTTTTTTTGTGAAAATGCAGCAGAAGTATAGAAAATGACTCTAGGAAGGTGGGATGGGCTACAAGACAAACAACACAACCTATGGCTCTAGTGGGAGAAAGCTACTCAATCACTCTCGATGGAACAAGGACAAGATAGGGTAAATCTCACCATCAACATTTTCTGGCAAATCTGGAAAGCCAGGAACAAAAGAGTCTTTGATAGTGCTAACCAGGAACCTCACAAAACAATATAGAAAGCACAAGAGGAGTGGTTGGAGTTCGAGCAAGCAAGGGAGGAAGAACAGGAGAGCACGACAGGTCAGAACAATAGTGGACACCAATCAAGAAGAGAGCAACTAAGGGAAGATGTGGTATGTTTGTATACGGATGCTGCCATATCAGCAAAAAGAATCAGGACTAGACAAGGGATCATAGCAAGGAATTGGAAAGGAACGATCATGAGAGCCAAAGGAATTGTAAATCAGTGGAACGGAACAGCAAGTAAAGAAAAAGCTCTCGCAGTGAAGAATGCACTACTGATGGCTAAACAAGCAGGATGGACAAAAATTATAGTCCATACTGTGACGGCCCCACCTCCCCCTAAGGCGAACCAAAGGGTTCGGCGGGTCGCCTGCCCAGCTCTCACCGGGACTCAGTCGCTCACTACAGTCCTCACTTAAAATCTGAATAAATCACAAGAATAAATAGGGCAACGATCCAAAACTTAAAGCGAAACTTATATACATTGTCATCCCCAAACGGGAGTGTAAAGATCGAATATACAAAGGTTCTCAATCCTTCATACTCCAACCCGTGCCAAGCACTAGGCGAGAACCACTACAAAAGAAACAAAAGAACTAGACTGGCTAGTCTATGCTCTCATTCTGCTCGGCGTCCCCTGTTAAGGAAAACAAAACTAAAGGGGTGAGCTAAAAGCTCAGTGAGGTTCCGAACAGATAATCAGACAATCAATTTAATACATTAAACATGGAGTATCAATAATTCAAGAAACATTTACAATGGAAAGCGATAGTAACATTCATTAAAAGAATACGGGCTCACATGGAGCTATTTGTTTGTTCGTTCGTTCCCCTGACATTTTCCCTTATTCCTCCAATCGTTTAAAAATACATTTTTGTAAGTAGAATCCCTCGTTCATTCTTTTGTTCGTTCATCCCTTTTCCGGACGTTGACCGGACTCCACCCATCCGGACATTGGCCGGACTCCACCCATCCGGACGTAGCCGGACTACAAGGTAATACTCGAGTATACCAAATTCACCCAGGGTTACCATATCGCCCGATCGAGTCTGCTTCTGGCTCGAGTCGATCGGTAACGAAGGGCAGGGCCCAATTCAGCCAAACGGCTTACATTCATGCGCAACTAGCATTTAATCATTAATCATTGAAACTTTCACATTTACTTAGGTCGAGTGCGATAAAGTACACACTCGCCTAGAAAACTCATTTTAACAATCATTGAAAGTATTTAACACATTATCAATCAATAATAACAAGCCAATAAGTCAAGGAATATAGCAAACAAGGAACACTCACCTAGTTATGCAAAATAACGTGCAAAATATCCTTCCAAATATTACCCTTAGTCACCAGTGAAACCTAAGATTGAACAAGAGAACACATTATAGTTTATCGAGCAAAACATTTAAGGGGAAACGAAGAAACCTGACTAATTAGGAGTAAAGCGTGTAAAGATGACTTTCAAGTAAATAGAGGGTTGTTTGGACCCAAGGATGAAAATAACTAGGGTTTCAAAATCAATCGCAAAACCAAACTCAAAAGGCTTATAGAATTCCAATGGAAAACATTTGACTAACGACAAATCAAAAGACAAATAGATAGGCTAAGAAAATATTCTTTCGGAATCGTAAAGAATCGTTTGTATGACTAAAAGTCACTATATATTATATTCAAATAGAGGTTATATAACAAGGGTTTTGATGAAAATCATATGGAAAAGGAAGACTCTGAAAACCGTATTTGAAAGTAGTTCACTTGTGTGAAAATTTGGGCAGCACGCCCTTTGTGTTTACCTAATTTTCCAACCATTTTGGCTTCATTATTTTCTCAAATCAGTCTCAACATCTCGTACAAAAATAATCTCATTTCCAAAAGCCGTTCACTAGGCTTAAAGTCATTCAAGTCATTTAGCTAGGAAAATAAGTCATTTAGCTAGGAAAAAGATCGGAAAGGAAAGTCAAACCCTAAAATATTCCAATAAGCACAATAAGACTCGATTACAAGTCATAAACCAATGCCAAATACTACCGAAATAAGGTTCCATAAGCATACATAAGCATTAGAGGAAACCAGAAAATCCGGAAATGGAATTAGCTTTAGCCCTGAAAAAAAATAGTTTTTGACCTCATTTTACGGTAATGGTACCAAAGGCACTAAGATTATTGGATGAAGGTGTAAGACCCACCATTTCGAAGCTAAGAGATAGGGCTACAATATTACAGAAGGTCACTCAACCCAGTTTCGAGTGTAACCAGGTCAAAAATGCAATCTACTATACCAGAACCACAAAAACAGATTCACAGAACGTATTCTAGTGTAAACATCATAAATCAGGCTACCTAAGTCCAAATCTAGAAATTCCAAAGCCAACTGAAAGCTAAGAAACAGGGCTACATTTCATCAGAAGACCTCAACAACCAATTTGGAAGCATTCCTAGCCAAAATAACCAATTACAGAAGCAATTCCCAAATTCGGGTAAAACCAGGGCAGCAAGGGTAATTCCATCTTTTCTCAAGCTACGCTACTCCGATTGACCTGAAATTTTGTAAGCACCTCTAAAATGCCATTCCCTACAACTTTTATGTTTTAAGCCAAGGCCAATTCGGCCTTTAACTAGGAACTACAAAACCGGGCAGAATGTTCCCAATAAAACCCTAACTTTCTACAATTTCTTCCAAACCAGAAATTGGTTGTAATCATCCACTTTTTCCACCTTCTAGAGTCATTATATACCATTTCCAAGCATCATAGATAGCCACACAATCATGTTCATATTAAAACAGAAAAATCACCAATAAATAGAAAACTTCACCAATTCAACCACAAATCAAGATGTAATCCATAAAGTTTCATCACATACCACCACTAATCATAAATTAGGCATCATTAGAGGAAGGAAAGTGGTTCTTCACAACTCACCTTAGAAACAAGAGAGAGAGAGCAACTAGTCCTCTTAGCTTTCCAAATAACTCCACACAACACCTCACTATCACTCCCTTAAGTAGTTTTATGGAGCAAAAACAAGATTGGATGGTTGAGTGAGTTGATTGAAGCAAGATTGAAGCCAAAAACTTGAAGAGTTTTCTTTCTTTTGTTGCTTGAAGAGCTCGGCCAAGAGGAAGAGAAAAATGGTGAATTTTTTGGTATTTTTTTGATTTATTTGGTCAATGGTAAGAACATGAATAGTAGTCATAAAGCAACCTCCACTCATAAGGTGACACTTGTCACTTAATTAATACAAGTCTATCACTTTGTTTCCTCTCACACCAATCCAAATTGCAACCTCTACTTATCTCTTAACACCCGGTAAATTAATTCCAGTATCCAAAACCTAACCTAGTTGGCCGAATTTTTCCAAACTTTTCGCACTAGTGGGTCCCACGTCCGATATACGCTCTTAATTTCACATGAACTAACTTATACTAGGAAAATGATTTAAAAAACTATATTTTGCTCATAAAAATTATCTGGGGAATTTTCTAATAAAGAAAAGGTATAAAAGTGTGCAATTAAATAAAATAAAGCCTAGAAATTCGGAAAATTTTCGGGTCCTCACACATACAGACTGAAAATCAGTAGTCGAGCAAATTAATAGATGCAGTGAATATGATTACAGCATTGCAACTATCCTAGAAGATGTGCAGGAACTTAGAACAGGCTTTGACAGGTGTACCTTTGTGTTTATTCCTAGAACAGAAAATGAAATCAGCCATGCACTAGCTCATTTTGCAGTTAAACTGGTGCATAATATTGAATGGGAACATGACTTCCCAATATGGCTGATAGATTTAGTAAAGAAGGAAATGAGGGTAGTATCCCCTTTTTGTAATTAACTCTTGTAATATCAAGTGTTAATATTTATAATAGATGTTATCGTTTGTTGAAAAAAAAAAAGCTAATGTCAATTGTGACAAGAGGCCTGCAATAACTGATGAATAGACAATTATACTTCTTAGAAATGAAAGCTATCTAGTTAATGTAAATTGTGACAAGAGGCCGGCAATAACTAAGGATGGGTTTAATTGATGAACCCAATGTAAGAATATTTTCGTAAACTATACGACCACATATAATATTTGTAAACTAAAATAATCTCTCACAAATTAATGGATAAATAATTATATAAACATATATAGATAATAGTTACAGAATTCGAAAATAAATTAATAATTGTAGCACGTTAGAAACCTATATTAGATGTAGTTAAACTCTTTTACTACAACCTACTAAAGTTTGAGTTTCTCTAACATTGACCTATAGGAAGTTATCTGAGGTCTATCATTATGATATAAAAAGTATGAATGTTGGTATTAGGGAGTGCAAGTGTAAACACTTTTTTATCTTAGTTTTTATTATTTATAAATTACCCTCATGTCTTTTAATTAGAATGATTGCATTTTAATGTGACACTAATTAAAGAAATAAAACACTCCAATTGATTACATTTTAATAGTATTGGTAATTATAATTGACAATTGGTCATTAAAACTATTTACCTACCTTGGATTTCATTTCCAATTATTATACGTATCAAAATTTCTCAATTGAAGCATGAAAATTTTCTCATTAGTCACTAGTTGAGATTTTAAAAAAAAATCAATTTCAAAAAATATATACTCTCTAGAAAATGGAGAGCCATACAAGGACAAGAGAACCTTTATTCATCTATATATCTTCATATAAATATCATGAGTAAATTTTACAATTATTCACTTTTTACCAATATGAAGAATTTTTCATGTTGCTCTTAATAGGTTGCATTTTTGTCATTTTTTATGATTATTTTCCTCTTTTATTTTACCAAATATTGTATTAATTGGAGGATTCTACTTATTTTTGGTAATTATCGCTGGTTGTAGGGATTTGGATAAAAAAGAATTAAAATGAATGATTTCTTCACTAAACTTGCTGTTTGGCATGATCACGTCAAAGTTAGAACTTTGCACTTCCTAGAAAGCTTGAGATTTAGCATATGAGAAGATTTCCAACTCTGAGTCAAAGTCATGATCGGATTCACTTGGCCGAATGGATTGTCGTTTATTTGTAATAGCCTAATAGGACACTAGTCCATTCTTTCTATCTCGACTAGAATAGTAGTCTTAGTAGAAGTAGGAAATAAATCAAGAGAGAGGATAGTCTATTTTATTCTTTCTTTCACGTTTAGAGGTGGAACATTAGTAGTAGGCATCTTTCTCTTTAGTAAGAAACAAGAGGAACATCTTTCTCTTCTCTCCTTCCGGACTTCATCTCATATTTTGGAGAATAGTTATGTCAATTAGTTTGACTATTTTGAGCGCGATTTCTTCAATAGAGGTGAACTAGATTTCTTTTTCTAGTCAAAAAATAACGGAGGATTTGGTTCATCTAAAATTATGAGATCATATTGATTATATTTATTTCTTTTATTTTACTAGTATTCATATGTTCTCTGATTTAATTTCTTATGGTTGTTATTTTATTTGAATATCAAGGACGCCCAATATTTAATTTAACATAATAACTTAAAACCAGTTAGAGTAGTTAAATCTGTAATTATTTAATTGCTTTAAATTAATAATGATTGGTATAATTGGGTTTGTGTCAGGAGTACATATGTGTTAATTTAAAATAACTCTCGTAGCGTATTATTTGGTTAGAACAGGGCTTCTCTAATTTTTAAAACAATTGGAAAATTAAACTCTAAGATCGTACCTAGGGTTATTTTTTGATTAGGGAAGTGATTAACGGTCGTACTTTGATCGCCGATACAGTGAGAAGAAGTTGATTATCATCGCGTGTTTGGCAGTTATAACTTGTTTATCAATAAATAAACGAAATTATCTTTGCATCGATGATCAATTAAATAAACTATCTCCGAAATTATTTTTTGGTTAGAGTTATTTATTATTGGTTCAATTTTAAGAAATTATCATTTAGTTTTCTATTCAATTATTTATTTTATTTGAGTTGTTTAATTATTCTCATTTAGATAAAAATCCCCCAAGACTCTGAACTCTAGAAGAAACGAATTTTTTTCAATCCCTGTGGATTCGACCCTACTCACCCTATATACAAAATTTGTATCTTTTTGAGTAGCCATTTATTATTGCACAAGCTCGACATCTGTTAGCACCCAAAGGAATTTCATTATATAAAAAATGATGACACCTTTATAATTGAAAAAGCAATATTAAACTGGAAAAAAAATCTGAAATAGTACCATGCAAACCACTATTATCATTAATAGATACCAATCAAAACAAGAAAAATTGAAAACTATTTATAAAATGACATAAAATAAATAGCAAATGAATTAAAAATTTAGAATACAATTCAAATAATACCAAAGACAAAATCCAAATAATTGATATCCAAGAGAAGATAAACATTTTGACAATAATATAGTAATGCTTCATTTGTATTGTTTTGAGCAAACCAAGCCCATCCATTAAGTGAGAAGCCATTTCCAATGATAAAATAAAAATTATAATAAGAGTAAATTTAAAATGAAGAATGATAAAATGAAAATGCTATCCAAATTGTTTTTGGTGATGTCCAAAATACCCTTATTTTTCTAATGATTATATATATTTATTGTATTGCAATATTAGTGAATAATGGAAGTGGTTATGAAATAAAAAGCTTTAAAATTAAGTAAATTTCATTTATGGTGACAATTATAATTAGACAGATTTAGTACATTCCAATAATTGATAATAATGATAGCGGTTATGGATTAAAAGTTGGCAATTAAAAAAATAAAACATTGCAATATACAAAAAAATTAATATTAAAATTATTAATTAGCCACAGTTCTCATTCCAATTTCATGATTATCAAAAAAACTAATACTAAAACTGATAGAGCAATTATTGAGCACATTTTACACTGTTATTCCACCCTAATTTTGGCTACTTACTGTGCTAGGTATTTAGTTTTTGCTCATATTTCGTATTTGTATAAATTGTAGGTGGTTGGTGTACAAAGTGCTTCCGCAAGGCGAAATTCCAGAAGACTCTTTATTTCATGACGTGCTCACTCCAGAAATTGTAGAGGATACCCAAAACCAGACCCGCGGGATTAGTAGCAGCAAGGCTAACTAGGAAACCAAGCCAACGTGAACCAGATGCATGGAATCAAAGCCCAGGCTCCAAAAGAAAGTAAAACTGCAGACGTTTCTTGGTCTCTGGGGTGGCGGCAACAAAAGAAAAAGAGGGCCAGATTCACGTCATATCAATCAGAGGAGCTTTGGCTTTTGTTCCGTTAGACGTCTTTTTCCTTTGGTCTTCAGCAGCAATTAGAAAAGCCAGATTCTTGTCTAATTTTTTTTTGTCGAAACGATAGATGTCCTATAACCTAATCTAGCCTAGTCTAAAGGGAAGGGGAGAGGGTTCGATGTGAGTACAAACTCCATCGATGAAGGTCAATTAAGACCGCCACAAATTGTGACAAATTTGTGGGAGGCAGGGATTGAACCCCTGACCTCCAGCATCACCTTTAATGGTGATGACCACTGGACCAAATGGCCAGTGGCAGATTGATATATTAGTTTTAGTTTTCTTTTCCCATAGCGGTCAGACGTTGTAGACTTTCGGTTGCTTTTTGGCTTTGACGCTTTTGACTCTTTTGCTTTTGCTTTGGCCTTGTATAATTTTCATTGGCTTTTGCGTTGTACTTTTCGGCTTCAGTACGAACACCAACGCAGAGAAAAGGAAGACTTTTTCCTTTTTCTTTTTTCGGTACTTCATTGTTCCAAATTCTTTGATGTTTGTGTGGATGGAATCAATCAAATCACGTGAAATTGTTACGATGAGAAGCGACTAGTTTTCTCCTCTATCCAAAGGTCGACGCGAAGGCGCGGTCCATAATATCTGTGAGATCTAATCAAACTTTCATTATTTCTTCCAATTTGTTACTATTCATGCGTTTCCTGGATTAATTGTTCATGAGTATTTTATTAATTGAGTATCAATGGCCGGATATTTGATTTAATTTAATAGTCTACTGTCACATTAACTAAATTGAATCCGTAATTGTTCGTTTAGTTGATACCTAGTGACAACCACCATAATTGGCTTTATGTTGGAGGAACGCAAAATCTAATTTAAATAAACCCTTTTAGCATGTTTATTGGTTAAGGTTGGATTTTTCTAACTTTAATGCAATTGGATAACTAAATTCCTACGGTCGTACCTAGAGTTATTTTCTGGTTAGAGAAGCAGTCAATGGTCGTACCTTGACCATCGAAAAAGTAAGGAAGAATTGGTTGTCAGAGCTTGTTGATAACTATAACCAATCTAGTGATGGATGGATGAAATATCTTTGCATCGATGATCATTTAATTGGACCGTACCTGAAAAGTTGATCTTTTGGATAGAATTTTATTAATTACTATATTTTTTTAGTAATTTGTACTTGTGGAGCTATCTTTTGAATTTTATTTATTTTATTTCCATTTTCACCCCATTAATCATCTCCCAATTTTATTCTATTGACTTGGAAAGAAACAACTTCCTACCCGTTCCCCGTGGAATCGACCCTACTTGCCATTGTATGCAAATTTAATATTTTTATAGACAGTTCAGGTATATCGGATCAAGCAAACTCTTCGGAAACAGGGTGAATCGAGTAATCCATTGCACACCTAGGGTCCCTACTCCAGTACTTGGATTTGTTCTATAATTAATTGTGGTGATAATTAGGATTTTTTAGTAATTATTATTGCACAGGTTCGGCACCTGTCAAAAACCAAAAATATTGTGCTCATATGAAAAAAATAGACTTGTTGCTTTTGCTTCGCATTGAATTGTGCTAAAAACATGAATAAAGGAAAAGGATAATAGAAAAATTTCAACTATCTCTATCTATAAAATTTTAATTATTAGAATGTACAAGCCAAAAAAACTTTACGTGGTGGATTATTTATACTCCATTATTGAAAAAAATAGAATTATCATAATACAAAGAATTCAAATTACATGTATGTTTATTTTTCAAACTTAATTATATTCTTCGTTTATAAAAAATTGTGATGATTGAGGTTTATGTGCAATAGAATCATGAATATATGATAATTTTGGTAAAACATGATATTATCAATATTTGATATGTTAGAGTTCAAGTTATAATCCAAAAAGTATTTGGTTCATGATTTCAAATTCAATTCTAAGAGATATGTCAGCGACTTTGGAATGTTTTCTGTCTCTTTTCATTTAATAAAATTTTTAAAAGTAACAAGTTTAAAAAAATAAATAACATAAAAATACTATATTATGATGTTGATGATCAAAGTTTTATAAAAAAATTTTAGTATCTAAAGAATAATATATTTTAATATATTACAATCACGTGCAAATCACGTGAACTGTTACTATATACAAAGCTGTTGGTCCTCCCACTACTCTGTATACGACGTAATGCCCATGGTTTTGATCAAATTGGTGGATTATTTTGTCATATCCAAGAACTGCTACTCGCAGATCATAAGGTGTGCCTAGAAAATCTTCTACCATTTTTATGTCCAAACATAAAAATTGCTTTCTTTTGTCCAACACGTGGCAGAGCAAATCTTACTTTTTTATGTAAATCCATTGTGTTATACTTAATTCTTAATCTATTTGATCAAGCCCAACTTTTAGCCTTATAGGACTTGATAGTAACGTAGGACAGCTGCAGCCTTGTTTAGCATAGCCTTGGAATGGACTGTGGACAGAGACACAAATAAGTAGGAAAAAATTGATATATGTATATATATTATAATCATGTTTTTTTTCCTTTTTTGTAATGTCTAATTTATCCTTACTAATTTGTTTTCTCATCTCCTGCCATTATCTAGAATCCTGTCAATATTATGATTTCTCAATTTGACACGTACCCCCAAGTCGATTAATAAATTTCTTCATAGTGGGGTTGAATGTTGGTTGACTACTGAAAAGCCAGCCCATGAATGCATATATTTGTCGTGCAACCAACTGTACTTTCTGATGACAAAAAGGTTGGTGATTGTCAGCTATATTTGGGAAAACTAATGCTCCCTCCGTCCTATTCATTTGGTTATATTTGGAGAATCCAACTTTTTAAAAATAATTATTTAATTGTGATGTTTGTACTTCTCTTTCCAATTTTATCCTCTCAAATTCAAATTTTAAATTTGAATGTATAATTAAAAAGAAGGGTTATATTGGAAAGAGAGTGTAAAAGTTGCTTTGACTTTTCCAATATGACAAAATGAATGGGACATTCCAAAATGGAAAGTATAACTAAATGAATGGGACGGAGGGAGTAAGACATATCATTGGAGACGAGGTCAGACCTTCATTTTTCTCTAATTTTTTCCCTCTTTTCTTTTTCCATTCTTTAGGCTTATTACTAATTTGCTGCTGATATATGATTGAGGTATTTACTTTGGCATTTTCTTTTCACTATGAGACTTAGCTGTCTTTCAACTTAATGTAACTATAATACCTCTGAAATCTTCTAATGGATACTCCACAATTCTCCATTCTCTCTTCTTTATTTCTAAGTTTAGCAGTTCAAATGGCTTGTGAAAGGATCAGTGACGGAGCCAGGAATTTTTCCTTAGAGGGGCCAAATTTTTTTCGACAAAATTACCTTAATATGTTATGTTCAAAATAATTTTCATTTATTTAAATATATGACATCTTAATATATCAAATATTAACTTTAATTATAAAAGTATATCTATTTCATAAATATGTAACATAGTCATAACTAAAATTAAGACAATAAATAACCTTTGATTAAATATCTTATAACATCACAAACCACCTAAGTTGCACATTATGAGAAGATGCTCCAATATGTCACTTGTGCAAAACAAAAATATAACTATGCAATATAAATATAACTATTTTCAATTAAAAAAAGATAAAAGTTATGTTAACATACCTTGAAACTTCATCCTCTTTTAGTAAAAGTAAATTGAGTTTTATGTTCTTTCATAGAACTAAATTCATGTATAATTAATGAATCAATGCTAAATTTTCAAACAACTTACTTTCTTTATGTACATTGTTAGGCAAACATTCAAGAAATTATCTCTTATCTTGTTTTGGAGCTTTGTTTTGATTATCTTCATAATTGAAAATGTCCATTCTATAGACTATAGAATAGAGCCCGGATTTTTTTCTTAGGAGGGAGGCCAAAATTTTTCTGAACAAAATTATCTTAATATGTTATGTTCAAAATAATTTTTATTTATTTAAATGTATGACATCTTAAAATATCAAATATTAACTTTAATTATAAAGGTATGTCCATTTCATAAATATGTAGCATAGTTATAACAAAAATTAGGACAAAAAAAACCTTTGATTAAATATCTTATAACATCACAAACTACCCAAATTGTACATTATGAGAAGATGCTCCAATATGTCACTTGTGCAAAAATTAAAATATAACTATGCAATATAAATATAACTATTTTCAATTAATAAAAGATAAAAGTTATGTTAGCATACCTTGAAATTTCAACCTCCTTTCTTAAAAGTAAATTGATCTTTACGTTCTTTCATAGAACTAAATTCATCTATAATTGAATCAGTACTAAATTTTTGAACAACTTCCTTTTTTTTATATACATTGTTAGACAATTATTCAAGAAATTATCTTTTATCTTGTTTTGGAGCTTTGTTTTGATTATATTCATAATTGAAAATACCTGTTCTATAGTTGCAGTTGACACAAGAAGAGTAAGAACAAATAGAATCAATTTATCAACAATAGGATAGGTCACTCAATTTCTTGTCTTCACCAAACCTTCAAGTAATTATTTGTAAATTTGTTTATGGGTCAACAAGAGAATAGATCACTAATTTTAAATTTTTTATCAATTAGGCTAAGTTGCATAATTGTATACGGACCAATAAAGTAATTATTTTTTGTTTTAACCCATTGATAATTATGAATTGAGTCTTTTATTCTAATATATCAAATTGGGTCAATTTACTATGGATCATCAATTATATGTTTAATTTTTTGAACATTAAATAATTAGCACAATAAAAAATAAATAACTTTTTTTGAAGAAAAAATTAAATCAAAAGTGGCTAATTCATACACACACACATATATATAAAAACTCTCGTAATATAAACTAAAATTGTAAGATAAAAGTTATGTTAGCATACCTTGAAATTTCAACCTCCTTTCTTAAAAGTAAATTGATCTTTACGTTCTTTCATAGAACTAAATTCATCTATAATTGAATCAGTACTAAATTTTTGAACAACTTCCTTTTTTTTATATACATTGTTAGACAATTATTCAAGAAATTATCTTTTATCTTGTTTTGGAGCTTTGTTTTGATTATATTCATAATTGAAAATACCTGTTCTATAGTTGCAGTTGACACAAGAAGAGTAAGAACAAATAGAATCAATTTATCAACAATAGGATAGGTCACTCAATTTCTTGTCTTCACCAAACCTTCAAGTAATTATTTGTAAATTTGTTTATGGGTCAACAAGAGAATAGATCACTAATTTTAAATTTTTTATCAATTAGGCTAAGTTGCATAATTGTATACGGACCAATAAAGTAATTATTTTTTGTTTTAACCCATTGATAATTATGAATTGAGTCTTTTATTCTAATATATCAAATTGGGTCAATTTACTATGGATCATCAATTATATGTTTAATTTTTTGAACATTAAATAATTAGCACAATAAAAAATAAATAACTTTTTTTGAAGAAAAAATTAAATCAAAAGTGGCTAATTCATACACACACACATATATATAAAAACTCTCGTAATATAAACTAAAATTGTAAAAATTTAGGGGGGCCAAGTTTATCTTATACATATATTTACATATTATGCATTAAATTGTTCAAAACTTAGGGGGGACCATGGCCCCCCTTAGCCTCCCTTGGCTCCGTCAAAGGATTATATGCAATGACTAATATCTCTAGATACTGCCGTTGTGTACAATCTATTAGCATTTTGTTCAAACTTATTTATGCCACTGCTTTCAGTCTTGATCGTTTGGACATTGTATGTCCTTTCCTTCATTGTACAGGTCCTCAAATTTGTTCCAAACATTTAATGCATCTGAAACATAGGCAACTTTTATTGTATGAATTTTTCCTATTGGATACTCTGTTTTTGGGATGTTTTTCAAAAACTAAAATTTTTAAAAAAGTACTTTAAAAGGTAATCTAAAAATTAGTTTAAATTTTTTTAAAATTTTAAAAAATATCTCAAAATATATTCTAGAAACTTTTCTACTCTTAAATATCCCAAAATATTTTCTAAAAATATTCCAAAATATATTCTAAAAACTCTGCTACAGCAAAGTTTTTCAAAAACACCCCAAAAAACAGCTAATTCAAACGGAACCGGTCCAGTGAAATACAGAGGAGATGGTGTACTAAATTCTTTGTCAACACGTTGTCGATTGCATTGGCAGGGGAAAAACCTTTGATGCAGAAGTTTCTAATGTCAAGTGCCAATCTAGAATCTTTCACCCCAATTGTCCCATACGGTGCTTAAATTATTCCAGGTGGTATGTTAACTTGCATATTTTTCTGCAATCAAGCCTTCAAGTATTACCTTCTCAAGTTTAAAGCCAAATGCACGTGCTTTGCACGTGTATGAAATGAACAATATTGCTTAAATATATGAAATTGAACTTAATCAAAAGTAATGTCATTGTATGCAAGAAAAATCAAATGTGAAAAAATCTATTAATGTTTAAAGTTGAATTGGTCCTATATTATAGTTCTTAGAGCAAATCAAAAACAAAAGGAGCCCACTGTCAAGTGCAATACCATGACTATGGCTTTATAAAGAGATGCAATTGATTTAGTTGAAAAATACATGTTGCACATCAAATTTTAAACTCTAAACAAAAAGATTGAACAAAATTCTACAAACTCTTCTATGACTAATAACAAAATTGGTAAACATAGTAAAGAGTTGTATGGTGTACAAGCTTTATAGACTTTCTTTCTTTATCCATTCTTTAGTTCGTTGTCTACTTTAGTGTGCAACACATGAAGTGATTTCCTTCTCAAAATTAACAAAAAGCTATTTCTTTTTTTTTGAGAATATTTAATATAACATTATAAGATAACTTTTATTTTTTACATTATGAGTTTTTACTTTGTCTAATAATTGAAAACGGACGGTTGTCTTTGTGTTAAAGTATATAACTAATACAAACTCACTTACAAATTTCAATATTATTTAGGTATAACTTTTATTGCAATATGGACTCGGTTCAATATAATTTATGAAATATAGGTACAAAAACCTAAGAGTTACAACCATGATTCTTATTATCTAAATAAAGTTGTTGAAAAAGACTCAAAAGGATAAAACATCAAGATATCTGATATAACATAAGCCTAGCAATAAACCTTATATTTGCTATTTTATTTTTAAATGTCATATTGAGATGGTTGGCATGAAAGCATTTGTGTTTTAAAGACTCATTTATTCTTCAATATTTTAATTCAGTTGCATAAAGAAAACACTACTATTTTTTATTTTTTTGTCTTTTCATACTTATCAACGATTTACTTTAGTATTTTCTCTCTTTTATGGCCAATAAATGTTGAAGATAATGTCATGGAAAGTTACATTTTCTATCATACTACATAATTTTTCATATTTTGTTACCATGACTTTCCGTTTTTTTAAAAAGTTTTTTCTTAACTAACTGTTAGATACTAAAGTAGATCTTAAGCAATACCATTTGATAACTAACATAGTCATAATATTCTAATATTTTATAATTTAGTCACTTAGTACTCATAAAATCAATTTAGTTTAATAAAGATTTTTGGGAAAATGACCTATTTCATCCCTCACATTTCACAAAAATATTCTTTTCGTCCCTCACTTTTAAAATGAAGCAATATCATCCCTGACATTTAAAAATTAAAGCTATTACATCCCTGAATCTAATTTTCAATCTGAATCAAACCATCCAATAACTCAGTAATAAATTTTGGAGATAGAATTTATAGGTCACTCGGTCAATTTCATCATATTCAGATAACATTTATCAAACCACAAAAATAAATATTATAACATAAAGTCCATTATTTGTCTTGGAATAGTAGGATTTTTCTTTTGGGTAAATCTTTTCATGCACCGTTAATATATTCGCTTACGAGTCTAGATGTGTATCATATATACAAAATTTGGTATTTAAATTTAAATTGAAATGATATGGTACGTATATAAAACCATCAGTGTATACAATAACAATATAGGAATTCAAGTTGAGTTATATTCAAATTGAGTTAACCAAATAATCTACCAATTATAACTCCAAAATTTGTAATCAGGTTGATAAGTGGTTTGGTTCAGATTGAAAATTAGGTTCAAGGATGTAAAAGCTTTAATTTTTAAATGTCAGGGACGAAATTGCTTCATTTTAAAAGTGAGGGACGAAAAGAATATTTTTGTGAAATGTGAGGGATGAAACAAGTTATTTTCCCTAATTTTTTGTTTTGCATGAAAGAGGTTATAAATAAAAAAAATTCACATTTCTTATACATATTTGACTGGTTTGGTGTACACTGTACACATTGAAGATGTACAATTATTGGCTTTAGCACATTATAGAAGATATTAACAAAATTGTATCAAGTATACAATTACAAACATCTATTTAGATTCATAGACATTTTACTTTGACTCTTTAGAAATCTTTTTTTTCAGTTACATTTTGACTATATATATATTTTGAGATTTTCTTCAAATTTTAATTTGGAAAAAGTTCAAATCCTTTCTACTTTTTTTTGGGTTAATTCCACTTTGTCCTCCCAAATTTTGGATGATTACCCACTTCAGTCCCTAAACTTCAAAATGGGATACTTAAGCCCCTAAAACTTATAAATTGGGACACTTAAGTCCCTAAATTTATAAAATGGGACACTTAAATCCCTAAACTTATAAAATGGGACACTTCGACCACCAACGACATTCAGGATTCTGTCAACAATTTTTCTTAATTGGGAGATATTTATAAGTTTAGGGATTTTAGTATCCCATTTTGAAGTTTAGGAACTGAAGTGGGTAATCGTCCAAAGTTTGGGGGGACAAAGTGGAATTAACCCCTTTTTTTTGGCTAACCTCGAATTCGGGGATGGATGCCACCCCAAAATTTATTGATGGACCAAAAATTACGAAAGTGAGAGGGGGAATGAACCCTTCCAAAACAGGAACAAGACAACTTAATCAGCCTGATTCATGGACCACCAAAAATTACAAAAGTGATAGTGGGAATGAACCCTTCCAAAACAGGAACAAGACAACTTAATCAGCCTAAATTCTCTGAATAGAAGGCACCCCTAGTCTATTTAACTAGATTTCCCCTCGAGCCAATTGAGGTTATCTCATTCAGATTATCATAAATTCTAATAGGCTCTTGAGGATGAGAGATGGCCACATTGGACAATATATTTGCAGCCTTGTTAGCCTCTCTAAACGCAACGGATCTTCTGTTCCATACCTTGTGCCACTTTCTGTCCCACTTTGTATAATATTTGGAATCATATTATACCAAAAAATGTTCTAATTGATTCTCTCTCATATGGATAGTGAATCATTTATTAGGTTACTAATTATATTCTCATTAAAAGCAATATATTTCTTGAACTCATGTTAACCACGACTAAACTATGAGTAGGTTTGGATTGAAAAGATTTGAAATAAACTAATTTGCTTCACAAATTCCAATCACTTTTTTATCTTCCCAATTACCTTTTTATCTCACATACATCACATTACAAAAAGTGCTACAGTAATTATCTCAAATAAATCATCCAAATAAACTCCTACCTAAACAAACTCTATACTCTAACCAAAAGATAAACATTACAAAAGAATACAAACAATTCCAAAAGAAACTCAGATAGGAAATAATGAAAGAAAAAAAATTAATCAATCATTAAGTAGTTTGCCTAATTGTAATCTTGGTCGTCCATCAGTACGTGTTCCCCCTATCCACCGTCCACGTGTCCGCCTTGTCAAATACAACAAGTGATGAGTGATGAGTTGAAGAAACAAATTGTAAAAACAAAAATGGAGTTGTTTAAGTTTTGTAGGTTGAAGTTTCTTAAACTCTGCAACAACAAAACAAACTAATATCCAAATTTATTAGCCCACTTGGCATCATAAATTGACAATTATCAGCATCATAAATTGACAATTATACTTTATAGAAAAGAAAGCTAACTAGTTAATGTCAATTGTGAGAGGAGGCCTTCAATATCTGACCCAATATAACTTTATTTCTTATCCTACATGACCAAGTATAACATTTATAAACTAAGATAATTTCTGACTAACCAGTAATATAAATAAACACAAATAGATATGGATAGGATTCTTAATAATAATAATTAGAGGCAATTAGGAGGCCTATCTCAGTACAACCTATAATAGTAGTTTGAGTCCATCTCTCATGCTAGGAGTGTGCAAAATTGAAAAATTTCGATTTATCGATCGAATTCCAATTGAATTCAGAATTCAGCATTGAAATTGGAATTTTCGATTTCAAATTATGCGAATTTGGTAATGGAGTTTTTGAAATTGGAATTAGAAATCAAAATTGAAATTTTCGATTTCGATTTCGTTTTATAATACATATATTAATATACATATATTTATATAATAATATTTTTTATAATATATGTAATATAAAATTTATATTATATAACAATACATCTAACAAGAAAGGAAAAAAAAGGGGGGAAAAAGGTTTCCGAATTCGGTGAATTTGGAATTTACCGAATTCCGAATTGAATTCGAAATCAAATTTGAATTCGGAACTGGTGAATTCAAAATCGAATTTGGTCGGTAATTTTGCTGCCAAATTTTTGAAAAATTTCGAATTCAAACTTCTAAATTATCTAATTCAAATTCGTTGCATACCCCTATCTCACATTATACCATTTAGGAGGAGTTTGAACTCCCTATATATACAAAGTTTTTGGTCCCTCTCACTCTTCTATGTACCACTCTTTTCCTCCCCATCCTACTTACGTTGTGTGTTTATCTATGAATTTAACAATGCAAAAGAGAATCTTATGTGAGGGAAGATTGAAACATGTTGATTGGTCGCCTTTGATCTAATTGCTGGTGTATTTATTGATCTTCAATAAAATGATGCTTCAACTGATTGAGCTTCAATCAAATGCTGATAGATCATTGGCTGGATTGGTCGCCATCTTCATCGTTAAAGTTGATATATCATTGGCTTCAATCAAATGCTACCTCAACTGCCTCCTAAGCTCTTTCCTCATCACGATTAACTCAGGAAGGAAACCTACCCAAGAACATCCTCTAGCTCACTCTAGGTACAGTGATTGATGTGACACCCACCGTCTAATGTAACAGCGATCAGAAGCAACTTGATTGATTGATCGTTTCCCTACGATCTGTACCAACCATTTGGGTTTTAAAAACTAGCACATTCCCACCTCTAAAGGTAATTGAATCCTATCCACTTACTAAACTCCCGAGCTTAAGCCTTTCTCGGCAACCAATTAATTTAGGCATTGGAGTTACTCTGGGGAATTAAGCCCGATCTTGTTTCTCTCTTTGTTGTTGTTTTCGTAGGCGACAAGCTCGATTTCATTTGTTCCTTGCTCACACAGAACTTAAAATAGATGAAGGATGTGTTGGGAAAGGGATATCGGTACAGGCACACAATATCAGAGTTACCCCAGGACAAATTCTTTTTTCTCAAAGTACCAGTTAAAATAGGTATAAACCAAATTACCAAATAATAATACCAGTAGTGATAATAAAATGTAAGAAAAATAAATGCACATAACACCAAGATTTTTACGTGAAAAATCCAAATTGGAAAAAATCACGAGACCTAATCCAGTCAAAAATCTTCACTATCATAATAATAAGAATACACAGGTCTACCCGAAATATTCGAATGACAATAATGTCACCAATACCAATTAAGCGAAATTGCTACAAAATCACCCCCAAAAACTACAACTGTCAAAGAAGTGGGTTTGGAAAGGTGTTACCAAACGAAGAGAAATCCGAAATCTGAATCTATAGATGAATAGAGCCTGACGAGAGGACCGTGTGGGTAAAATTTCGTTTCAATCGGATTTCGAATCACCCTCCAATCAAGATCTTGAAGTTTCTCTCTCTCTAGCTCTCTCTAGCTCTTTCTCTCTCTTCATTTTTCTCCCAACCAGCAAAAGGTGACGGTTGACACTTTTTCTCATACGAAGAGTAATTACTTCTTGCGGCTACTACTCCTTTTTGTTTATATCCGAGTCAAATTTTTGACTTAAACCTAAAAGTGTTTGGTTTTGTGGTTTGGCCCACAAATGTGCTGGCCCATAAACCCAACAATCTCCCCCTCCAATTAATTTGGAGGGTTTAACCAAACTTATTTCTTGTCTGCAAAATAAGAGTTTCTCCTTAGGTAATGTTTTGGTAAACATGTCAGCACCATTATCATTTGTATGCACTTTCTCAAGTGTCAATAACTTAGAATACAATACTTCCCGAATCCAATGATACCTCATATCAATATGTTTGGATCGAGAGTGGAATATAGAGTTCTTACACAAATGAATAGCGCTCTGACTGTCACAGTAAAGATTATACTTTTCTTATTTCATGCCCAACTCCTGAAGGAATTTCTGCAACCAAAGAGTCTCCTTGCATGTTTCAGTGGTTGTGATGTACTCCGCCTCCGTACTACAAAGGGCGATACACTTCTGTAACTTACTTTGTCATGACACTGCTCCCCCTGCAAAGATCATCAAGTACCCAGATGTGGATTTTCTATTGTCAACATCACCTGCCATATCTGCATCAGTGTACCCATCTAGCATAATTTTACTATTGCCAAAACATAAGTATAATTTGAAAGTTTCCTTGAGATACCTGAGAATCCATTTAACAGCATTCCAATGCTCCTTACCAGGATTAGAGAGATATCGACTGACTACTCCAACATCATGAGCAATATCTGGTCTAGTGCAAACCATGACATACATCAAACTACCAACTGCCGAGATATAAGGAACCTTTTTCATATCTTCTTTATTTTTCTCATTTGTAGAATACTGCTTGATGTTCAGTTTAAAGTAACCCGCAAGTGGAGTTGAGACTTCTTTAGCCTTACTCATATTAAACCTATTGAGTACTTTCTCAATGTATTTTTCTTGAGACAACCAGAGCTTTCCATTTTGCCTGTCACGTGAGATTTTCATCTCCAGTATCTGTCTAACCGGATCCAAATCTTTCATTGTAAAAGATTTACTTAACTCCTTTTTCAACCTGTCAATTTTTATAGTATCACGGTCAACAATCAGCATGTTATCAACATATAGCAAGAGAATAACAAAATCACCATCTAAAAATTTTTTCACATAAACACAGTGGTCACAAGAAGTCCTATGGTACTCATGGTCTGTCATAAAGGAGCCAAACTTCTTATACCACTGTCTCGGTGCCTGTTTCAACCCATACAAACTCTTCTTGAAACGACATACAAGATTTTCCTTACCACTTTTTTTTAATCCTTCTGGTTGCTCCATGTAGATCTCCTCTTCCAAATTGTCATGCAAGAAGCCTATCTTCACATCAAGTTGTTCGATCTCTAAATTCAAACTGGTTACAATACCAAGAATAACTCGAATTAATGACATTTTTACCATAGGAGAGAAGATTTCTTCAAAATTTATACTCTTTTTTTGACTAAATCCCTTCACAGCCAATCTCGTTTTGTACTTTGGTTGTAAGTTGTGTTTCTGAGTTTTCAACCTGTAAATCCATTTGTTCTTCAGAATTTTCTTACCTTTAAGCAGTTTTACTAACTCATAAGTATGATTCTCATTCAGGAACACTATCTCCTCTTACATGGCTCGGAACCAATCTTCTTTATTCTCATGCTCTAGAGACTCACAGTAGGATTCTGACTCTCCTCCATCTGTCAATAACACATATTCATGAGGATTATATCAGTTAGAAGGTTTCATCTTTCTGATAGACCTCCTAAACTCATCTTGTGGTGGCGGTGGTGGAGTAAGTGACATCTCATGCTCAGGTTCATCAGTAGTAAGATTATCACCATCATTAACACTCTCTCTGCTTTGTCTCAACTCCCCCTTGATTAAAATTAACAGGTACTGTAATTGGATCTGGATCTGAATTTAAATTAGCATGAATGTCATCTGAATATTTTGACTTGTCACTTTTATCAATGTTTTCAATGGTTTGATCTTCAAAGAAGACAACATCTGTGCTTCTGATCACTTTCTTCTCAATAGGATCATACAACCTATAACCAAAATCTTCATTTCCATAAATCAAGAAAATACATTGCTTTGATTTTTCATCAAGTTTTGACGTCTCATCTTTGAAAATATGAACAAATGCCCGGCAACCAAAAACTCACAAGTGCTTAAAAGATATATCTTTTTTCATCCATACTTTCTCTGGGATGTCACCATTTAGAGGAACTGATGGAGAAAGATTGATCAAATCAACTGCAGTCCTCATTGCCTCACCCCAAAAGGATTTTGGTAACTTAGCATTAGAGAGCATACATCTGACTCATTCAGTGATGGATCTATTCATCCTCTCTACTACTCCATTCTCTTGAGGAGTTTTTGGCACAGTTTTCTCCAATTTGATCCCACGGGACTTGCACTAGATTTTAAATGGTCCTTTGTACTCACCACCATTATCAGTACAAATACACTTTAACTACTTGCCAGTTTCTCTTTCAATTTGTTATGAAAATCTTTAAATACATCCAAAACCTAATCTTTGGATTTCAAGGCAAAACACCAAACCTTTCTAGCAAAGTCATCAATAAAATTTACAAAATAAACAGCACCACCAAGAGACTTATCTTTCATATAGCAAACATCAATGTGCACCAATTCTAACGGATTCAATTTTCTAGATGAAGGAAAATTTTGAAATGCAACTCTGTGTTATTTTCCATAAATGCAGTCAACACAGGGTTTAAGTGCATTACCTCTAACTTCAGATAGGAGTTGTTTGCGAACAAGTGTCTGAATTCCTTTTTCATCCATGTGCCCAAGTCGTCTATGCCAAAAGTCAATTGATAAATTACGAACTGTATTGACTTTTCTCTTTCCCAACTTGGCTTGCATTAAGTAGAGGGTACTCTGCTTCGTTCCTCTAACAATAACGAAATTTTCTTTGTTGAGTTTTCATTTGTCTCCACCTTGCAAGCTATGGTAACCCTCATCGTCAAGTTTTCCTGTAGAGATAAGATTAAGGCGACTATCAGGGACATGTCGAGCATTTCTTAATATCAGTTGGCATCCAGTATATGTCTCCCATATCAATAACTTTGTATGAGATCTCATTTCCCATCCTAACATATCCAAAATCTTCTTCGATATAGGTTGAGAAGAAATGCCTGTGAAAAATAACATGGTAGGATGCACCCAAATCAACTATCCAATCGCTGTCATAATGAGTAATATTCATTTGACCATCATCACAGAACACAAACATATCATCATGAGCTGCCACAACTGCTGTAATCTCTTCATCACCTTTTACCTTCTCCTTACCATTTTCTCAGTTTGTTCCCATTTTAGGATTCTGCATTCTTTCATATAATGCCCATTCTTCTTACAATAATAGCATGCAATATTTTTTCGCCACTTAGATCTGCCTCTGCATTTGTCATTCCTATTGTGGGGTTCTCTACTTTTGTTTCTCCCTTTTCCTTCTTTCTTTTCCGTCACCAGGGCCGGGACTCATAGATAATTTCTTGTTCCTTCCTTCTGAACTCTTCATTCATCACGGCCTCTTTTGCAATAGCCATGGTCAACACACCATTGGGAACTGAATTGATGACGGAGACCAACATAGTTTCCCAACTATCCGGTAGTGAACTGAATAATAATGAAGCCTGTATTTCGTCATCCAAATTCAAATTTAACGTAGTTGCCTGGTTTATCAATTTTTGAAAATTACTCAGGTGTTCAATCATATCTTCCCCATCTTTATAGCTCATCCGAATAATTTGCTTCAAACAACTAGCCTTGTTCAAACCGGTCTTCCGTTCATACATACTTTCAAGCTTTTTCCATAATATATTAGCTCTGATGTTGTTAGCAAAATATTGAAAAATACTTTGATCAATTTATTTTCTAATATTACCAACAATTTTTCTGTGCAAAACAGCCCATTTTTCATCACTCATAACACTTGGTATACGTTTATTCCCTAGAACAGGTTCAAACAAATCTCTGCAATACAGGTAGTCTTTCAAATCGAATAATTAGTGGCATTCAATTTTATCATATAACCACTATCCAAATCATCCATTTTTAACTAGTACAAATGAACAGCCTAATCTGACTACTCTGATACCACTTGTTAGGAAAGGGATACCGGTACATGCACACAATATGAGAATTAGCCCAAGACAAATTCCTTTTTTCCCAATTATCAGTTAAAATAGGAATAAATCAAATCACTAAATAATAATACCAACAGTGATAATAAAATGAAAGAAAAATAAAGGCACGGGATACCAAGATTTTTACGTGAAAAATCCAAATTGGAAAAAATCACGGGATCTAATCCAATAAAAAATCTCCACTATCACAATAATGAGAATACACAGGTCTATCTGAAATATTCGCATGACAATAATATCACCAATACCAATTAAGCGAAATTACTATAAAATCACCTCCAAAAATTACAACTGTCAAAGAAGTGGGTTTGGATGTCAAAGAAGTGGGTTTGGAAAGGTATTACCAAACGAAGAGAAATCTGAAATCTGAATCGATAGATGAGTAGAGTCTGAAGAGAGGATCACGCGGGTAAAATTTCGTCTCAGCAAGACCTTGAGGTTTCTCTCTCTCTAGCTCTTTCTCTCTCTTCGTTTTTCTCCCAACTAGCAAAAGGTGACAGCTGGCACTTTTTCTCACACGAAAACTAATTACTTCTTGCGGCTGCTACTCCTTTTTGTTTATATCCAAGTCAAATTTTTTACTTAAACCAAAAAGTGTTTGGTTTTGTGGTTTGGCCCACAAATGGGTTGGCCCACAACCCCAATAGGATGAATTTGAGACAATTGAATTAGTGATCTCCAGAATGGAAAGCTGTACCACCAGAAGAAGTTGTAAAGAAGAAAGTGATTGCAGTTGTGTGCTTTGTCAGGTTAGTGTCACAAGTGAGAAGTGCATGTAGGATCACATCCAAGGAAAGAAACAGAAGTTTCAGAGAAGCTACTTTGAGGGCATAGAGGAATGCCATGTCCTCCAAGAAAGTTTGTCAAGCCTCCTATAGAAGGTACCGACATTATGATCACCAAGAAGACATGATGTTAGTCTTGAGTGTTGATTTAGGTTAACCTTTTGTTCTATATAGCTATCTAGTTGGTAAAAATGCTCAAGATGTGCAGAGTGACCTTTCCAAAGGCTATAATTCCAGCTTTTGCTGGGCTCTGGATAATGCAATCCGCTTCTTTTGATTGTACTATTCATAACCACTGTGGGAGCAACAAGAACTGGGTTTTCTTTAGAACTAAGGACTTGTATAATAATTTAATTCAGCTTTTAAATTTAATGGGTTCAAATCTTAATATGTTCAGTTGCATTTGATAACAAAAAATAAAACATTTGAATTAATTAAGTGACACTAACTTTTTAGACAAATTTTCATTTTAAAAATAAATGATAAGCTATTCACTTATCATTTAAGGTGCATTTGATTGATAAAATTGAAATCTGAAAACTGAAATCTGAAATATGAAGTTTGAACCCATTAAATTATTGAATTGTTAAGTATTCAATCTGATACATTTGAGTGCATATCACATTCAATGATAAGTGAATAATTTATCACTTTATTTCGAAATCAAGTTTTGTTTAGAAAATTCAATGCCACTTAATTAATTCAAATATTCAATTTTTAATTATTAAAGATCTGAATATATTAAACTATAATTTTATTAAATTTAAGTGTTGAATTGGGTTATCAAACAAAGGTTTAATGTGATATACATTCAAATGTATCACATTTAATATTTAACTATTCAATAACTTAATGGATTCATATTTCAGATTTCAGATTTCAAATCTCAATTTTATCAAATGCACCTTAAGTTTAACATTATGTACTATGGTGGCTTACGTAATTGTGATGTATGTGCAAAATTTCTGTTGAAAAAATTGAAAAGTGACGAGAATGACTTGATACGTATAGATTCATTTGGTCAAAAAATTAAAATGGAAAACACACAACCAACAACTAATTATTAGTAGCTAGGGGAATAAAACTAATTAGTAGCTAGGGAATTTGATTTATCTCGACTTCACCAACAATTTGTACATAACTAATCATTTTGGTAAAGAAATTATTCACAAAGATCTGTGCAAAAATTTTAGGTATAGAAACACATAGAAGAAAACCAAGAGAAAGTTATTTACATTTACAATGAAGAGGCTATTTTCACAAAGAAAAGACACAGAGCCTTTCCAAGAGTAATTTGAAGAATTAATGTGTAATTTAAATGATTGAAAGCCAGTTCAAAAGACAAAAAATATTTGTTTGGATAGGAGTTTATTTGAGATAATTACTGTAGTATTTTTTGTGATAGGATATATGTGAGATAAAAAGACAATTATATCAATCCAAAATTTTGAGGCTGGGCTTCTTCTCCTGTACTATTATCTTTACTATACTAAAAGTGTCAGTTGGCTTAGCTACAGTGAAAATGGGCCGGTTATAGCGTGATTTGTGTGAGCTTGAGGGGTGGTTTGGTCTTTTGCCATTCAGTGGTGGTGGCTTTGCTGGAAATTTCCTGCTATCCGCGTGGCTTTGTTGTGGGCGGTGAGTTTGTTGCTATCAGCTGTCTGCATGGCTTTGGAACTTCAATGCTGTCCGCGTGGCTTTCTTGTGGCCGGTGAGTTTGCCGCTATGAGCTGTCTGCATGGCCTTCGATTTGCCGCTGTCCGCGCGGTGGCTGTGTTCTTGCTCATTCTTAGCGAAGTAGTTAAATGTAAGTGTTCTGGACAAAGTGCAACAACCGGTGCGCGCAGGCTTTGCAATCTCCATTACTGTGTCTCGTTCGTTTCTTAGCCTGTGCAAAACTAGCTCTCCGATTTTCCTGTGATCGGCAGAGTTTGAAGTGCCAACCTCATCGGTTTTGTTTGTCATATACCCATCTTCTATCCATCTCCTCCGCTGAGGGCAATCTGATTTTGTAGTAAAGATATATACCTATCTTATATTTAATTCCCTCCACCAATCTCGTTCGTTTCTTAGCCTGTGCAACACTAGCTCTGCGATTTTGCTGTGATCGGCAGAGTTGGAAGTGCCAGCCTCATCGGTTTTGTTTGTTATATACCTATCTTATATCCATCTCCTCCGCCGAGGGCAATCTGATTTTGTAGTAAAGATATATACCTATCTTATATTTAATTCCCTCCACCGAGCTCAATTTGATTTTGTTAATTCAATCATTTCTCTGGATCTTATGAGACTTAATGCCCAACCAGTCTCGGTTTTAGGACTCTCCCCTAATCTTCGCTGCTTTGAACTTATATTGTGTTAGATATAACGTATAATTGGTCTGGTATTATTCTGCTTTTGTTGATTGTCGTGCATGTCTGTTCTCCAATCATTGAGGTTTATATAAATTAGAACGTGACCGGTATTTTATATGCTGTACTTCGGCCTATTTCCTTTCAATTCTTATGGAGCCTGCGCATGGGAGTAAGCTTTGTTTGTGGTTAGGTGAATCAAAAGTTATGGTACTACTCTTATTGAAACCTTCTTACTTGTATATAGCTGAGCTTCTTTAATGGGTCGTCCACGGAAATATGCAAGCTTGGAAGAGGCGACTAGAGAGAGGAATGCGAGGAGACATACGGCAGCGTGGCAATGCGAGTGCTAATGACAATTCTGGAGAATGCCGAGGTGTGTGTACTATGATTATTCATATATTAGTTATCTTGGAGTATTTAGCATATATCGCTCTTTCCTCATAATGCTTCTGTTCTGCTGATTTGTTGAGGTTTTCGAAAATTACGATTGGTGTGAGGAATGTTGGACTTTAGATGTATTAACGATGCTAATTCAAAGATTAGTGAAATATTTATTCCTTTGAACAGATACTGCTGCGAGGACAAGACTTTCTGTACCTATCGAGCAACCTTCTAGCGGCCCTTCATTTGTGGAATTGAGCTATAAGGGGACGATTGGTATCAATACTGAAGGAATAAACAATCGAGATGGACATCGCGTTGGATCGACCTGTTTGCATTCAAATGGTAGTTCTATCAGTCATGTAGGTAACAAAAGAACGGGACAAGATTGTGCAAATGATTGCCTGTTATTCTCATGGTAGTTAAATACAAAATAGAGAAGCAACTGATCATTGATTAGTTCTCCTGTTTAGGCTCATTCTTGTAGAGTTTAGATTGTTAACTGGAGTTTTTTTTTTTGGGTGTATTTTGCTGTTAAATGCAGTGGGATTTGATGCTTTTTGTTAAGCGGCACACTAAAAAGCATAAACTTAGAGCATGGACTGGTACATATTTCTTTTGGTACATCAAATTTGTACTTATTGATTTTCTTGAGTTCTTGTTCAACAAAGGCATTGGCTTTGCTGAGTAAGAAGGCAGGCTCTATGATGGAGTACAACTTAAAGGTACTTTCCATCTGCAAGTTACTGCATATTGCTAATTGTATTTCAGCTTTAAAAAAAAAAAACTCTGCAGTTAACCAATGTCCTTGATCTAGATGGTTATGACTGGGCGTAGCTTATCTAATGAGGCTGAAATGAGCCACAAAGCCAAGTCACTGTTTTATGTTCAACCCATATCGCCAATTTCTATTCCTAATCTCAGAGCTTACAACTCTCAACTTCTCACCACCACAGCTGCCTTCTCCTCTTCCTTGCCTTTCAAACTCTCAATTTCTATTCCCAATACCCCCTCTCTTGATCAGGGTTAGTAATTTGCTGAAAAAAGTTTTAATAACAAATTATTTGTTCAGCTAAGGTCATTTATGCTATTTGTTTGACAGGATCAGAATATAGTTTAAGGGACAAGAAGGACAAGAAAACTACTTGTTTATGGGGGTTCCATGATATGTGAAAGTAAGAAAATTTATAAGAAACTTGCTCATCTGGCAGTAATTTATAAGTAGTTCTTGGCTCATGTGGTTTTCCAACTACATGCTTTATAAGTAGGTCCCCAGCTACCTGCTTTATAAGTAGTTCTTGGCTGTAAATCATAGTACTATAATTATTTGTTTTGTCCTTTTTCCCATTGTCTATTTTTGATTTTTTTCCTGAGGCTTGTTTTATTTTAGGAAATTATGCATATGAGAAATGTTTTTATGCAATTAAAATTTGATGGTCAGTTTTTAATGACCACTAAGTGATGATAATGCTATTCTTTGTAACATTTAGAGCTCCTAGAGCTAAATATGTGGACTATAGCCACTCTCACTTGAAAGATTGTTTCCCCACATTTATTAGCACCTATCATGTATTAAATATATAACCATTTTACATTAATCCACTTGCCTTCATTTGATCTTGATTAACATAGACTCAGGGCATCCTCACGCATCGCCTGAGGCTGAAAAAACTAGTATCATAAAAAGGGTAAGTCGTAGCTGAAACATCTATGGGATTCGGGTCTTATTGTGATTTTAGAGGCCTTGCAGACAAATATATAGCTGAACCGTGAATAATAAGACGGTTAGCTTTCTTATTGAAAGGAATGGACGTTATTGTAAATGTCAACTTAAATACCCTTACGAGTTAGGACTTTCCTTCTCTATCCTTAAGCTTGTGCATTCTTTTTTTTTTTTTCCGGAAACATTTCAGTTTACTTGTTTGCTTTCCTATTAAAAATTTATACACCAAAACATTTTATACATACATACAAATATGTATATATATATACATGTATATATATATGTCTACATGCACACGCGCTGTCTTGCGGCGCATGTCTAACTGGTTGGCATTGTTATTGTTTATAAACATATAATTTGTAATGGATGAAGCATTTTATCTACAATGAAAACAATTTGCCAAGTTCAAAGAAAGTAAGAAAATAATTCACTCGTTCATCTTCAAATGCGAAAATACTTTATGGAAATTTGATAAAATTAGTCGCTGCGCATGAATTTTGCTTCTTTATTATCTCTTTTTCTGCCATTTTTTTTTTAAAAACACCAAAGAAAAAGGAAGAAGTAAAGGTGGACCGGAAAGCCCCAGAGCAAAGCTTGAGAAGTCAGCAGACATAAACCATTACGTGCACTCCATGAGTTCATCATGTTCCACACATAACCCAACTAAAATTTTGTGAAAATGAATTAAAAGGAAAACGACAATCAACTTATTTGTTCCATTAGTTCATCATTCTTGATTTTTCTTTGGCTTTCTGACAAAGCACACCCCTTTAAGTAACTGCTAAAATCTCTCTCACTCTCTCTCTCTCTCTCTCTCTCGATACTTGTGGAATATCTTGTATTTGTTTTTCTCTCACTACATAAACAAACTTAAGATTTCTCCCAAATTCTTGGAGCTGAAGCCAATGATTTCTTGCTCTGCTTACTGAAGGTAATAAAACAAGAAACTCTTCCTTGGGACTAACTGGAGTTTTTCTGCTTAATTGTAAAAATTGGTCTGTTGGGATTAACTGATTGGGTGTTTTGTCAGGTGGGTTTGGGCCAATTTTGCTTTCTTGGTTTAGTTTTTTAGAAATGTTTCTTTGCGCTTTTGCTGTCAAGGGTTTATGGCTTTTATTCCAGTTGCTTGATGTTGTATCTAGATGATCCTGTTTCTTGAGTTTTTGGTTTGTTCTCCAGTTGTAAATGTTCTTAAAAAGAAGGGATTTTACGACTAACATACTTAATCGGTTAAATGAATTTTATGAGTGAAATTGGAATGAATATATTCAGTTTCGTTTAATTGGGAGTAAGATGATTAAGAAGTTTATTTTGGTTCATTCATCAAGTCGGGATTATCAAAAGATCCTTGACATTTTCAAAACTAGGTAGATAAAGAAAGAAACAAATTATACAAAGGACAAAGTTCAGTTCTTTTTTGTTTTTGATTTTCAATATGACTTCTCTTTTACTGCATCAGCAAATGCTATGTAGTAGTGTTTGCTCAATTAATCATTTTGGTGAACATTTCAGAGATCTGTTCTGAGCTATGGAAATTATCTCTTGCCACGCTATGCATGGCCAGTATCTAGTAAAATTTAGAGGGTATGCTGTTGGGAAAAGCCCAAGATCAAATCAAGCAAAACTTTGGAATTTCAAGGAGAGAAGATTGATATCTGTAGTCAGTCAATGTAAGCTCAAGGCTCTTAGACATTCTTATTTAGATCAATTAGCCATAAGGAGGCTTGGAAGAGCTCACACTGTTAGGACACTAAGTGCTCTGAAGGGATATGAACATGGTGATCCAAGCGTCTTGAGTGAAAGTTTAAACTCTTATGTACTTGATGGTAAAGAGAATGTTACTGATAGTGACAAGACTGTACCTAAGGTCTTGATTCCTGGTTTGCCTGATGAAAACAAGGGTGATTCTGTTGCTTCAATTACCAGTTGTTCCTGGGAATGGAAGCCCAAACTTAATGTTCACTACAAAACAGCTGGATCCGTGAATGTTGATTTTCCTCCGGTTCTCTTTCTTCCTGGTTTTGGAGTTGGTTCCTTTCATTATGAAAAACAATTGAAGGATCTGGGTCGAGACTTTAGAGCATGGGCAGTCGATTTTCTTGGGCAGGGCTTGTCATTACCACGTGAAGATCCAACTAGACAGACAAAGAATGGTGACAACCTGAAATCAGATGTGGAGAACTTCTTGTGGGGTTTTGGAGATGAGACTGAACCTTGGGCAAAAGAGCTTGTTTATTCTTCTGATTTATGGAGGGACCAAGTCCGTTACTTCATCGAAGAGGTATAATTTGGTTTACTACTTTTTAGCTTTATCAAAGAGTATTTATGAGATTCTCGTGTGTAACATCTTGTGTTTTGGTCCTAGGGTTTGGTCGAGTAGCATATTCAGTTGGTTTTTTATAGTAATGCTCTCTGCTGATTGCTCTATTTATATGTGTCAACACATTGAGAGTATCAAGATTAAACTGATGATGTCTTAAACGCATTTTGTTCAGCTTTATTATAAATGTCTTTCCCTCTGATATGTTATCGAATTGATCTCACATCTGCATCATACTTGTGTTTGGTTAGTTTCAATAAGGTACCTACTGTCATCTGACTAGGTTTTCAACTGGAGTACAGCTTTTTCAAACTTCTATTCATTAAACATTATGTGACGATGAACAAAATTTTGCGTATATTATAGAGGATGGTCCTCTGTCACATTAGCTATTCACTGAGTGTTTATCGTCCTACACCAAGATGGCCTGAAAAGAAGATGATGACAACATTTCTTTGGATGTAGTGAACTGCAAAATCTATCTTCAAGCTGTCCATCCCAAAATATTAATTGATTTACTTTCATTGACCATAAATAGGAATAAGCAGGTATTCAATGGGGTTAAGTAACTAATGTTGGCTCATGGAGAGCATAGATGTTGTATCATATAAAAGAGGGAGTGGGGGACCGAATATCAATAGTATTCCTCAAAAATAATGTTTTTGGCAGAACAATTAGATGAGTTTGAATGGTTTAGTCATTTTTCTTGACAACAGGATCATTTGTAGTTCTTATGGCCAAATCAAGTGAAACTTAATTTCCATATTGATGCTAAAGGAATTCCATTTTGTCATTAGACTGTTACGTAGCATCTTTTTTTATTTTTCTTGTTGCAATTTCATGAGCCAAGTCTTGTCCATGATAAAAGTTGATCAACTGAGAAGTTCTTAGAGTACCATTACGAATTCCTAGCTGCTGAAATAATTATTTCTGCAATTGCAATTTGTATCACTTACACAAAATATTGGGAAGTCTATGCTGGATGGGACCAATTGCTACCTACTATCTTGTTCAGCAATTCCTTATGTAGTGGAAACTTCAGTCATCTCAAGATATTTTGTAGATTTCTGTCACAATCTGCAAGCCTAGGGCACCACAATTTCGTCTTGACATTTCAACCATTGATTACCGTCATACTGCCTTTGATAGTGGTTTGAACAAAATGGTGCTACGCTTAATCCGTAACTATCTAATACTTGATCTTTTTTACGTTTGTCACCAGTTACAGGGCATCTATTTCGTTCTTGTGGTTTTAAAACTTATGATGTACCTGCTACTTGTTACTCTTCATAAATAGTCTTTTAGAAGCTGGGTACAGGGAATATTACAAATGTTAAAATTACTGGATAAACATGCTTGTTTCAAAATAGTTCTGTTACATGGTCAGATAGAGCTTATTTAACTGGAGAATAATCTCAGCTCTGTCAGACCTTTATTAGAAAGAGTGTGGAAACTGAATAAAGCATGACAACAATGCTAGTTTATCAAACTATATGTCAGGACTGCATGAAATTTTATGTGCTTACCAGTAGAGTGGTTGTTCCTGAATTTATTTACTTCTAGTAATATTGCTTTGATTCCCCAAAAATGAGTGGAAATTTTGCACTGGAAAGTGCATGATAGCTAGCCCATAAAAGTTGATGAAATAGCAAAAAGTACCTCTAAAATATTTGACCTACAGATTTAACTTGAAATCTGAATCTGTAAACAACATTTGAACCCTCAGACTTATGTAAGCTAATGGCAGAACCTGTAATTCTCGATATGATATAGATATATAATTCCTGAGGCCTAGACGGAGGTAAGATTCATGGTCTGCTTGGGAATGTAGAGTGTGAACTCACTTTAGACACTCTTAATTTCCTCGCATTTGGTATATGTTTAAATATGTGCACAGAAAATATGATTTTTCTTGAGTACTATATAACTGCTGAAAGATTGTTTTGCAATCAGTTTGTATGCGAGAACTTTTTCTTCACTACATGCCATTCAATAAATATTGTTCTAACTTTGTCCGGCAATCACGGCAATATAGTTTAACAGATTAGTGAGAATCTTAAAAAAGGAATATGTTTTCAATGTATAGAATCACTTTTGGCACTATATTCAAACTTTAAAGTTTATGCTTGCCAGCATCAATATTGTTAACTTTTATGCTGCCATTCTATCTTCCAGTCAAATAAGAACTGTACCACACTATGGATTTTTTTTTGTTAGTTTCTCTAGATTTCATTGTTGTTCTATAACTTTATTTTCATGTAAGGGATTATATTCTGCACGCTTTTGAGAATATCTTCTTGATTACAATTATTCAGCGGAGATGTCTTTAGTATTTCCCTGATATGGCTTTAGGATTCCAAGTTACTTTTTGGTGTTAATACTGGAGATTCCCGACCCAATAGGTGATTACATTGTCTCTCTATGCCACAGGTGATTGGAGAACCTGTTTATATTGTTGGGAATTCACTCGGAGGATATATCGCGGTCTACTTTGCAGCATGCTATCCCGAATTGGTGAAAGGTGTAACCTTGCTTAATGCTACTCCTTTTTGGGGATTTCTTCCTAACCCTATGAAATCTCCTAGATGGTCAAGCATGTTTCCTTGGGCTGGCACATTTCCTATTCCTGCCACAATTAAAAGTCTTACGGAAATTGTGTAAGTTCTGTCACTCTTCTGTTAATGTGAATGTTTCAACTTAATATTTTTGAATGCAAGTCCACTAGCCGAAACCCCGTGTCTTAAAAAACTGGAGCCTGTTGATTACTCGTCTACAAGTGTATAGTCAAATTCTTTTGACCAAAAAAAGGAGGGATGAGAATCACACTGTTGCATTAGAAAATTTTTTAGGAAGAGAGAAACTTCTGTTTTCAGTGTAAAACTGCTTTCAATTGGCTGAAACGCTCTAAACTCTACCTAATTTCTCCATTTCCACTGCGGTTTTAGGTGGCAGAAAATGAGTGATCCTGAAAGTATTGCAGAGATACTTAAGCAAGTATATGCAGATCACTCGACAAAAGTTGATAAGGTGTTCTCCAGTATACTGGAGATAACAAAGCATCCAGCGGCTGCTGCATCATTTGCTTCTATTATGTTTGCTCCTCAAGCACAGTTAACGTTCAAGGACTCTTTATCTAGGTAGCCAGATGACAGGAGCAATAAAATGCAAAATAATTGCTTAATCATATTGTTATTTTCACTACACCAAGTTATGGTCTGATGTCCAGCTTGAATTTTGCAGGTGTCAAATGAACAACGTACCTGTCTGTCTCATGTATGGCAAAGAAGATCCTTGGGTAAAGCCTATCTGGGGTTTACAAGTGAAACGCCAACTGCCAGAAGCTCCATATTATGAGATTAGCCCTGCTGGTCACTGCCCTCATGATGAAGTTCCAGAGGTAGGCAACACTGATCAATTAGCAGCGCTAATTTATGACACTAGTTTGTTTGCCTGGTTGCAGGTTACCAACAATCGCTAGTATAGTTGTTTCATGCAAAATTGGTTTCCCATTTAGAATATTGCCTCTGTTTACAGCAGAGGTTCTGTTCTGGCCTATTATCGTCCAAATGTCTCTGTCTGAAATTTATTTTATCACACAGGTGGTGAATTTCTTATTGCGTGGGTGGATCAGAAATGTAGAATCCCAGGGTTCAGCAGCACTGCCTCTGTTTGATAGCGCTGAAAATTTTCAGAATGACTTTGCCAAAGACCTGGAATTTGTTAGAGAAGGTTCAAGAAAATTAGCAAGGGTACAGATCTATGGATCCGAATCATCTTTCTGGAAAAGGATGATCTCTTTAATCAAATCTCAGTTTGACACTTCAAGAAAGTGACTTAACAAAAGATTATCGTCTGTGTAAATGGTGATACACAACCTGACGCATTTCATACTTTTTCTTTTTTTCAACTAGTCCATGTATAGATAAGGTAGCTTGTATTTGTGTGTTTTCTTGAACAGTATATTGTACAAGGAACAGGTAATAGAAGGTTAAAGTGCCCTGAGCTGCTGTTTCAGTTGTTCTCTTAGAACAGCTACCATCTGAGTTTGTAATTTAGAATTAGGGCTAGCTAATTATATTTTCAGCAAAGAGAAACGCGACAGATCCATGTCTTTTCAGAAATTAGGCTTCTGATAATTTTGTTAAATTGCTAATTATAATCTAGGCAACTTTATCAGCCTGATCATTTCAGATTGAATTATTGAGAGGGACTTTAAGCTTTCCCTTGGCACCAGTATTGTTACTTAGTATTTTTGTTGAGTACTTATTTTCTTCTGGCTACAGAGATCTCCTATCCTTGGCATTCTCTTTTCTTCCATATGAACAACTTTGGCATCTATATTACGGCATTGCATTTGATGCAAATAGTTTCCTATATTAGATTTTGACTGGACTTGCTGCAAGATATCCCATTCCTTGCTCAGTAGTTTCTCTAATGTTGAGGACAAACTTGAATGAGCAATGATTGCAAGTTTTTATGCTTCTTGCTTTTCTTTTGGCTTTTATTGTTTCGGTATGGTTACTTCTAGGGGAAATATAAAGAGTAGGAGTGGTGGAACTTTCTTTTAGGCGTTCACCTGATCGCTAGCCCCGCAGGCCAATGATGCCCATATTAAGTGTGGGCTTTGATCCAAGATTTCAGCATCTACCATCACAACTCCTTTTTGCTAAAAATCAGTGGACTGCACCATAACTGAAGTGAGCTATGTATTGTACTGTACCTTTGCAGGCAGCCAGGCATCAACTGATTATTTCACTGCATTCCAATGTCCACAAAAAATGTGGGCATTCTCTACATTTGTTTCTGATGTAAGAACATTTTCAATAGAGCTGATTTTGACACTCCACAGTAAACTCTTGGGGCCAAACCTTTACTTTTCTACTGCTAAAAATGGCTTGATCATGCCTAGATTTGCAGATTACGAATATCACAAATATTATACTGTCACCACCAAAAATTAAAGAAAAAAAAAGCCTATTTTGGTTTCCTCCATGGTTCTCACAATGTCCATTTCTATTTTTTTTTTCCTTTAAATATGGTCGTTTTATTAACGGCCTAACTCTTTCTAAAGAAAGTATTAATGTAAGAATTTTGGTAAAACGAAATAATATTGCTTCTTTCTTGAACCATGCAATAATTCTTTTGCAAGGTAAAATATGTTGTGTTAACTCACTCATTCTAAATTTTATTTGATGTAACTTTTCTCAATAAAATGTTAAGATTTTTTCGTGAAGCAAATAATTTTTTTTTTTTTTTTGTAAATAAAGCTTGAAGTTTGTTCTGTGTCTTTAAGTAGCCTTGGCATTAAATTCATTAGGCCAAGAATTTTTGCATGAGAAAAAAGAGAAAGTAGCGGATGGACTCAAATGATGATCATGAGCTGGGGCCTCCGGGACAAATTCTTACGATGTCAGTTTCTTTTTTCATTTTTTTTTTTGGAGAAATAATGTCATTATTGCCAAACATCTCAAATATTTATCCTTCTAATTCGTACTAATCACCAATGAGGTGCTGGTATTTTCATAGGTAACACTGAAACTTAAAGACGTTAAATTCTTAGATTCAAGTCCTATTATCGTAAATTGTAATATAGTAATAGTAGAATAATTAAGCCCCGTTTGTTGCAATATGTTACAAAAAAAAAAAAAAGCATTTTTGAATACTAAAAGTACTTCTAAAGTATTTGATAATTGGTAATTTAAAAAACTCAGTTTTTGATAATTTAAAAGCAGTTTTATTAAAAGTAATTCTATCAGAAGTGTTTTTTATAAGTCGCGGCAAGAGGGGACGTTAGTAAATTAATGTGAATCCAATCCAATAGCATAGGTACATAACCCCACCATACATTGATGGTACTGATTCACGAAGAAAACAAATTGAGTACCAACCAAATTTCGGATGTTGAGAGGAGATTGAGCTCCAGAAGGCCATACAGCTAAGGGGAGCCATAAACGTGTAGTCAGAGACAGGCTGTTTGAAGTGTATGGAACATTCTTGAAATTTCACTGTGTCTAAACTGGCAACCAATTTGGCCCCGGTACCCTATACCTATTTTTTCGAAACTGAAATTTCTTGTATTAATTTCTGTTTCTTTAAAAGAACAACAATGAATGCAATACATAATTAAGATTAAATGCAGAAGAATCTTCTAGTCAATGTCTGCATTAATTAAATGGCGGTGCATTTGCTATTCAAGATGTCAATATCTGCGTTTTATGAAATGTAAATTTGGATGATTTGTCAGAGATTATGGGGATCTTCTTTTGCTCCCTTTTGGATCTTGAGTTCACTGAAGGCAATAAAAATGTAACTAATATGAAGAAAATACTTCCTTGCAGGAAAAAAAATTTCTCATGCTTGAGAGAGGGTTACAAAACTAAACAGACTGTATTGTTATTAGTGGTGCTGTTGTCAATATTATTTTGATATGAATGTGGCCCTGATGTTATTCAAGGACGGTTCTATAAAAGTGCCGAGTACTCCCTTGGGGTTAATTTCACTTTGAACCTTTTAATTATACTCAAATTTTTACTTTGGTTCTGAAATTTCAAGTTGGGATACTTGAGTCCTTGAAGAATAAAATTTCTCTTACTCAAGTCAAATTTGTCCTACTTTAATCCCTAAAGTATAAGATTTGTCACACTTAAGTACAAAATATGTCCCACATTCTAAAGTAAAGTATACAAGATTAGGGTAAATCTTGTATACACTGACAGTGTATACACTAACGGGTTTAGATGCATGACACATACAGAAAATTTGATGTTTAAATTCAAATTTAAATGTTGTGGCATACATTCAACCTCGTCGGTGTATACACTAACAGTGTAGGAAAGATTAATCCAATTGATTATATACTTTAAAGATTAAAGTGAAACAAATTTTATTTACGTAGGATAGATTTTAAAATTTAGGGACTAGAGTGTCTCACTTTGAAATTTGGGAACCAAAGTGAAAATCTAATATAGTTTAAGGGAGTAAAGTAAAATTAGCCCTATTTTCTAGAGTTTATTTTAAGTTATTGTTTTTGGACATGTTTTTTCATCTTGTCAACATGTTAACCTTGATAAATTAGAAACTTTTAACTGTGATGAGGTCAATGTTGGATATATCAAAGGGGAGAAAGAAAGCACATGGTTGGTGGGAGGAAATATGTGTGCTGTAAACCCATATTGCAAGTAAGGGAATACATATTTCAACAGAAGCTGCCATTTGCTAGAGACACTATAATTTCTGGGTTTTGTGAGCTCCAAATATCCATCTTTTCCACTTTCTTGATATTTGAAGTTTGAAGTATCATATGTCCGTAGTCTCTCCACCCAATGATGGTTCTTGGTTAGGTGCCGTGATAGTCCTTCAACACTACAGTTTCTTGGTCACATCTTGTCATTTTCTTGGCCAACTCTCTAATTTGTAAGCTGTAAAAAATTATTAAATGATCTTTGATCATATACAATGCCTCAAAACATCAACATCACAAACAAACAAGCACTTAAGATGCCTTAATGGGAAATGCTTGCATTTTGTTCAATGTACGCGGTGTTTTTAGTTTGATGAATTCAAATGTCCAATATATTTATCATATACAGGTCAGTGTATGTAGAAAACTTTACTTGACGGGATAACTCTTGTGGGACGTTTTTCAAAAGATTTTACCATAGCACCTTTAGTATAAAGAGTTCACGACTATAGTCATTAGCGGAACCAAAAATTGAGAGTTGGGGAGTAATACTAGAAAAGATATACACTTCAAAGTATATCTTCTTGGTCTATCTATCGTTATATTTTTGTTAATATCTTGGGGAGAGGGAGAGGGCAAACTCTAATTTTTATAAAGATGTTACTAAAATATATTAATATTTTAATGAGAGACGTAAAGGAATTTTTTTTTGGGATGACCGTCCCCCCCCCCCCCCCCCGGGAAAAAAAAGAATCTGCCAGTGACTATAATTATGGAAGTAACACATTTTCTTTGAAGGGAGAAATTTCATGCAAGTATAGACTTTGAAGTTAATTTGAAAATTTTTGAGGGGCAAAAAGTTTTACTCGTCGAGGATATCATTGAAAACTTTTAAAAATTGAGGAGAAACAAACCTAAATTTCTAGAACTTGGTGCCGATGGCACCTGCAGCACTAGGCCTGTCCTTGCATGAAAAATAGTGAAAAGATGGTTGGAGAACGAAGAACATTCTAAAAAAAAAACTCCCCTTCTGTCTTCTACATTCGAAGAGTTTTGCAGCCCTGATTCCTGTTAAGTAGTACAAGTAGAACTGCTCCTGGGGCTGACCTTTTATTAGGAGTATATGCTTGAGTAAAGCAGAAGGATAAATCCAAGCAAATTGTTCTAAGAGCTTCAATTACATGAGGGTCCTATCTATACATAGTGGATGGTAGAAAAGATGATTTGAAGAATATACACCAAAAGGACAGAAACCAGTTCAACCAGATATGTACAAACATTTTGTCTTATAGACAGAAGCAGAAAAAGTTTTGGCAAAAGTAAGAAAAGAACCTATCATATTGTGTATAAGATCAAAAATTCCAAGTGACCCCTGTCCCTGCCAAAAAAAGACAACAATGATGTTGAGTTTTCCTTGTCGACCATTTCTCACAAGATTCCATCTAACTCTGGATCAAAAACTTGCTGTACAGAAAATCAAATTCTGTTCCAGCAATAGAACCTTTGTGTCACTGCACTTTGGTTAATAAAGTTTTCTAATTATAGGATTAAGTGTTTACCTATAACAGCTAAAGATTGAAAGACTGGCAACTATGATAAATGGTAGTATGAGATTATTATTGAAAGAGTCATGGTTATTATACCTATGTCAGGTTTGAAACTAAACAAAAAAGAGTATATTAATCTGACATGACAAACAAGAAGATTTGTTCAACAACTGAAAAACATGTTTTGGAAGATTGTGTCAAATTCTCACTTCACCAAGTAACCAAACGTGTCAAAAATTCATCCCAATTCGCCAAATGGAAGTACTTGAAGCAAAGGAAGCTTTCTACACGCTTCAATATCAAATTATAATACAACTCCCCAATGACATGGTTATCAATTCCTGAATTAAGTGACAGAAGGGACCATATGATAAGCCGTCCAACTGAAAGGCCAAGGACTTTTTTTTGTATGGACCAAAACTCGATAGTGAGGTTTATATCTCATCTTCGTAGTAATCTTGGCGTTACAGAAACTTTTGTTTAGGATAAGAAATGGAATGAACCCAAAATCGTTTTATGAGGGAACTGAGTAACATGATTGAAGAAAATCAGTGACATTATTCCAATGTCGTATCTGCGGAAGAAGGGCGAAGAGAATACATGGTCGAAGGAAGTTTTTGAGAGTTGTAAAAGATGAATACAAGAAATATGGCCAACAAAAGTCACTGGTAATTTCTGCAGATACAGCCAAGTGCTTCAAAAAAGTTCATCAATTTAGGCAAATAAAAGAATGCAAGAACAAATACATATTCAATCAAAAACAAACTGAAAGTACCTTATACAAATCCCTGTGATATAAATAAGGAATGAATGACAAAAGAAAAGTTAACTATTGTTAACCACCCAATGGTATAGTATCAGATAAATAGAACTCTACACTACAAACCAGCAAGGTTTTCTTGACGAAGCTACCATTTTTGAATACAGATTTCTAGCCTAGGATGCCTGAATTGTCTCTTTGCTCCTCCTTAAATGAGGGCATTGAGCTACGGAAGAATAAAACCAAAGCAGAGTTTGAATCAAGATAAAGTAATGTCTATCGACTTTGTACAGCAATTCCATTGTTAATGAGCTTTGATCAATCAATTCAGTGGAATGGAATGAGAAAGAACATACAATCAATGTGCCCTTGAGCTACTAGTTTCTGTGTTGGCCCAATGTATGCACTTACATTGTAAAAAACAATAAGGAAGCGAATTAATTGAAATCCTCAAATAATCCACATCAATGCGATTTGAAAGCAAGAGAAGCTACAAACATGAGCTTCGCTTGGTTACCAAATCACTAAGGGACCTCAAATGGCCCTTTGGATAAGCATTACAGATTACAGAGAGGTACAAAAAAATGGATCACAGAACTGTAGCATTCCCTTCAGAATGTTTGTCTGAAGTATTTTCGCTGACTGTATGGTTTCTTGATAGTTGCGAAGCGCCAAGTTTGTCAATGCCGCGGACCAGAGACAGATTGCTTTTTCTGCCAACGAATTTTTCACTTTCAAATCTGCAACTAAAACCACCAGACTCAGGTTGCTCACAAGGCTTAATCCCACTGTTGTCTTCTGGAAATTCAGACTCCCCATGAATCCCATTCAATAAATCCATCAAATTACTTCTAAATCCCAGATCAGAGTACACTCTCCGTGAATTTCTCAATGCTCTTGCAAGTAATGCACCATCTTCTCCATCCAAATTCCCTTGTTCATCCCCCTTTTCCTTCACATTCACATTATTACTCCTTGACTCAACAGGTCTCCCAACAGTCTCAACCATCAAACAAGGATTAGTCAAACCATTCCAAGAATGCAAGGGAACCAACTTACTCAACCCACTCAAACATTCAACCACCTCCTTCATCGTTGGCCGCCTCTCCCTACAAGACCTCACACATTTTGCGGCAACTACCGCCAGCTGCTTCCTCACCAAAGGGTCCCTAGGGGGTGGAATCCTCGGATCATAAATAGACACAAGCTTCCCTCTCCTAATCAATGGAATTGCCCAATCCACGATGGAAGGCGGTGAATGCCCCACATCAATAGCCTTCCTCCCACTAATAATCTCCAACAGCAATATCCCAAAACTAAACACATCAGTTTTAGTACTCAAGTTATCAGGGGTCACATAACCAGGATCCAAATACCCCATTGTACCTGCAGGGGGAGTTGACCTCAATCTATAATCATCAACATGGCATCTTAAGGCTAGTCCAAAATCGCCTAACCGGGCATTAAAATTCCTATCTATCAACACATTGGCAGACTTTATATCACGGTGAATGACAGGGGGACTTGATGAATGAAGAGTATCGATAGCTTTTGCAGTGTGTAATGCCAATTTTATTCTTCTACCCCAAGTGGGAGGGCGAGAATTCGAGTGCAAAACATCATAAAGAGTACCATTACTCATAAATTCAACAACTAAAAGGCGACCATGAGAATCACTATTAGTAAAACCAAGAAGATTTACCAGTCTTGGACTCTGCAGCTTTGACAGAATATCAATCTCATTCTCAACTTCTGAATTCTCTGATGTGGAGGAGATTCTTGACCCTCTTGAAGGCTTCTTGATGGCAACCAAGCGCCCACTGCGAAGAACCCCTTTGTAAACTAGGCCATGGCTACCTCTGCCTAACAGTTTCTGCTCAGAAAAGCCATTGGTGGCTGCTTCAAGATCACTGTAGTCAAATTCTTGGATCTTGACAGGCTTCTCTTTTGTTTTTTCTTGGGAATTAACTTGATTGGCTTTCTTAGACGAAGCTGGAAGGTGAGAATTGGAGGTTAAAATTGCTGATTCTGCTTTACATGATAGATAGCCCATCAAGACTGAATGCTTTTGCCTATGGTGTAAGCAAAAAACAAAAACGTTGCCTTTCAATAAAAGCTTTTATGGGGTTTTGGAGTAAAGAAAGAAAGGTTTTTGGGATTGCAGTTTGGTGACAACTTGATGATGGTTTGTTGGCCTTGGCAGTATGTAAATTGGAAAAGGTGGGAAGGAAGCAGAAGGGAAGAGCTGGGAGTGGATGCAGGGTTGAGGGGTGGTTGGCCCTGCCTTTTATTAAAATGGAATCCCAAGATTTTGCCAGGATTAATATGACTGGAGCCAAGTTACAATTTTTGCATTTATTAGAGAAGGGATTATCAAGGGGTGTTACATTGGTGAAATTTAGGTAATGGAAATAGAGAAAATGGATTTTGAACTATATGTGGGATCTCACCCTTTATAATTAGATCAACACTTTTTCGATGTAAATATATATTATATATATTATTTTTATTTAATTTCAATTAATTAACACTTGAACCTCGAGTACCCAATCATAGAATTTAAGAGTAGGGGGGGGGGGGGAATTTTTCCCACAAAAAAAAAAAGAATGAAGGTGATTTTTAGTGGTGACCATAGTAGAAGGGAAAAAGAATGAAGGTGAGGTTGTGGTCCCAAGGTCAATATATATAGCTGTTAACCTTACTGGAGTGAAACTCTGCAAGGGCAGGACTTGCCTGTACTTTGGGGAGGATGGCAAATTCCTTTTTGGTTTAATGAATCTTAGTAGGAAGAAGTAGAAGAAGAAGCATTAATTAATGGTGGTTCTAGGCTGTAATAATGGCAGTAATTTATTAAATGCCTTTTACGTACGTTAGTAACAGCCCGAGTTGGTAGTAACTTTTTGCCAAAAGAGAAGGAAAGGAAAATGATCCCGTGCAGCTATGGGAATGGGAGGGGTTTAAATCACAGCATATATTAGTGGATGAGACACATTCCATGTGAATTTATATTTGTAGTGGGATTTTCTATTTCTTTATTAAAGTTGGTAGGAAGACTTGGAATAAATTTGTTTGGATAGTGGATTATTTCCCCAAATATATTTACTTATATCCCCATTACAATTTTCAATACAGTTTTTTATCTTTCCAATTACCTTTTTATCTTACATACATCACATCATAAAAAATACTGCAGTAAAAATATCTCAAATAATCCACCATCCAAACAAACCATATTAGTAATAGCACCTAAGTATGGCAGCAGCAGTTATAAAAACGTATGGAGCATGAATAGTAGATAAAAGCACTTATGTGAATGTGAGAGTATGAAATATGAGAGAGTTATATTTAACTATTTGTATAATACTTCATCATGCAAATGCAATGGTAGAATCAAAGTAACAAATAATGACAGATTTTTTTTTTCACACCAAATTTGTTACTCGTGCATTATATATAATAAAAAAATGTGTAGTAAATTAAACTTGTCTTCTTATTCACGTAATTATAGAAAAAAATGTGTCAAAACAATCTTTCAGTCCGAATTGTTCCAATTTGTTTTTAGTGCATTTTTTTTTATTGTAATGCTTTTCTGAGTTTAAAGAGTCAGAGAATGTTCATTAACGTAATTTAAAAGAATAACTATGAAAATGAATCAGTGCCAGACATGACCGACTTTCTCTCCCACTTGATTTCCTAAAGCAATTTAGTCCAAGTGTCTAATGATTTTAGCATTGACGCCTTGTTAACTTGAAGATGCAAATAAGGTCTTGTTTTCCAACTATTTGAAGGGTATCATATACATGAAGGAAGCTATATTTAAAGTAAATTTTGTACTTTAATCATTGGAAAAAAAAAAATTACCGTGATTGCATTCCTCATAAAAGATCATGATTTAAATCTCTCATCCATTTTTTTTTCCCCTAGCAAACCTGGTAATCTCTCACTGCGTCTTTATATACACTAAAGAATTAACCTTTTATGCACTGATAATGCAGTAATTTTTTTATATTAGCAGTTTTAAATGTATGTCACATGTGTATGATTTGAAGTTCAACTTTGAATTAATATTATGTACTTTGTAATAGCCATGACTGAATCTCATATCCATTGGTGAATAGAAATCACTCAACTCATATTAAGTATGTAACATGAATTTGTAGTTTCTAGGTCAATTTTTTATAAGGATATAAGGCAAATGTACACATACTTTTCTACTCTGCGTTCTCATGAAATATAATAACAAAAAATATAGGGTTTTTTAATTGGAAATTATTTTTATAAAGTTTTTGTTTATATCATAAATGTTTTTTTCAATTATCTTTTAACTTTTCAGTTACTTTTTTATATAACATATATCACATCATATTTCAGAAAAAAAAATTCACAAAATGTCTTATCCAAACACACTCAAATGTGAAAATGACTCATCATGAAAATTCGACAACCCATCTTTTAAAAGTATAGGATGCCCTGCAAAATGAATATTTAGCAAAATGACGACATTATTAAAAAAAAAAAAAAACCCTTTTTCCCTTGTTTAGGGAACAGAATATTATAACACGACATAAATGCATGTTTATCCACAGATGCCTAAGAATGTGTCTGCAAGCTTTTGGATTGCAATTTTTCAAGAGTTTTGTGAAAAAATTATTGTAGCACCTTTTTAAGCAGGATGTAATGTATATGAAGTAAAAATGTGATTGAAAAATGCGTTTATAAAAAATGCAAAAAATTTTCACAAAACTACATTCCAAACAGGGCCTTAGTAGCAGGTTTGTTTTATATAGGCTTCCTTTTCACATGCTCGGACAGAAAATACAAGTCCAATAAGAGAGCCAAAAATGGCCTAAGACATAACTTTCTGAAGAAATACCCCGTGACTGATGGGACATACAAAGTTGGCGCTTGCAAGCAGCAAGCAGCAATGTAGCTTTCACGTTAGACGACCGATTCTTTCATTTTACACCATCTTCAAAACTAGAACTAGATAAAGATGAAATGGTGGCATGATAAAGCATATAATAAGTTTCACATTGTCTTGTATCTGTATATTGAAGAATTGCATCATTGATTCGAGAAAACACGTAAATCCCACCTAACAAAATGAGGAAACAGGAGAAGTTATTAATGACAGTTTCAATATATTGTTGTTGCTTTATGTATTGTGGGGTACTAGCCACTAGGGTTGCTCAATTGCATTGGGATCTCAAATTCTTGACCAAGTCTCAGAAAAATCTATAAGCAATCTCATTAGTCTTTTTAATGCAATTTGAGCCGTGATTTCTGCAAAAAGTTGAGACAATGAGTCATTAGAACTGTACCCTTGGTGACAATAAGAACAATGGTGTTTTTGGGAACTGGGAACTTAGTGGTAATGTTGCTTTCAAAAGGCAGCAGAAATTGGAAGCTTCAACTGGTAAAGTTAACAGGAATAGCCAAAACAGTAGCAGAACAATGCCCCACTTTCTTAAGGAAGGAATATAAAGTCTTAATCAACGTTCATAAAGTTGCAACATAATCATTTCTATTGATTTACTTTTACTCTCACTTCTGTTTACTTTGAAATGTAACCAGTTAGGCTAGAAATAGTAGTTCTACTCTCTTCGATTTTCTTGGTGAATTTACAAATACAGAGGGTCTAAGTTTAGGGCTGCAGAGCAATATGAATGAAATAGGACCAGCCAACAAGAATTCAAGTATACAAAGTATCAGAATGCATATTGACTTGAGGTGTACTCCATCACATCTATACTTGAAAAATCTCAAGAAACAAGCAAACTAACAAGAACTAATAGCTTTCAGATGAGAAACTTGAACCTTAAAACCAGTCTATCTGAGATGATTTATATTGGATGAACCAGCTGTGATATTGCTGGATACACTGAGAACCCAAAATTAGCATGATAACCATGGTTTGAAGACTTGGCCGAGTCGTCACCGTCTCGACCCTCATCGATACGATTCCGTGACGAAACGATACCGAGATACTCAACTCGCCGAAACATCACCGTGAAGGGTTGAAATGGCTGAATCACACTGAATCACTTCGAGTCATCCCGAATCAACTCGAATTTTATTATTTTAACTAAATTTTTAATTATTTTTGTTTATCATATTTTTTACAATTTTTAGAATATTAAATATTTCAAAAATTCGCATCTCGTCGAGACCGCGACCGATATGCCGAGACCAATGTGGAACAGTCCAGGCCACGACCGCAACCGTGACCGCGACTTTGAACCATGACGATAACTAAAAGCAGCAGCACCAGATGGTGACTTATCCTGTCCCATTTGCAGCTGCGTATCCCCTTCAAAGCCTTGCAGTTATAACTTATAACATGCTTAATCAAAAGCAAGATGAAGAGCTAGAGGGGAGGACCCGAAAGTGCCTGTCAGCCATTTGAAGAGCATGGTGTCTTGAACTATACATGAAAGACAATGTTCTTATCAATCTGGCTGAGCTGGTCTAGAATCCTAAGAGATGAGGATACACTATTACTATTTGCATAAGAAAATGGTTGAAACAAAAAGAGGAGGAGAGTAAGAGTAAAAAAGAAACCAGAAGCTTCTTTTTGGGCAGCGAAATTGAAAAGGTTTCCCAATTTGAGAACCAACAGGATACAGAAACTGAAATCCAAGAAGCAGAAACTTGGGATAATTTACTGTAGATCAATCTGAATATTAACCTGTGGGGTATAAAACAACCATAAGGAAAAGGCTACATCAGAGTAAAATTCTGAAACGCATAGATCTTTAGATGTTATCTTCTAGATGACACACCCAACTAAAACAAATATACATTTGGAATTGTTTGTCCAATCCTCTTCCCAACCTTGGGAAGAGCCCTTTAAGAAAATATTGACTAGAGAAGAGTCCTTTAGGAAGAAAAAAAGAAAAAGGAGCCATTTCAAAATGGAAACCTACATTCAACCAGTTGACATTCCACAGAGTTCATTTATTTCACCAAATTCTGCCTACAAGTCAAAACCTGCTAGGTGCTTAAACTCCGGAAATCACAGCAGCTATTTGCCAAGCACACAAGTAAATTACATCTGGAGAAACACACTCAGAATGGAAAATGCAAAAATAAGACCATGAGGCAAAAAATGCAAAAATAGGACAATGAGGCCAATAATTGCAAATAACAATCGTATTTTACAACTTTTTCTTCCGCATATATTCCGGGCTTGGACAAGACTTTCTGTTTTTTTGGTTTTACAAAGGCCATGGTCACAAAACTATAACCTAAAACAATTAATGGCAGCTCCAAATATGTGTAGCCCTAGCATGTGCAAGCTTTCTTTTGACTATCATCTACATACATCATATGTTACTCATCTATACAAAATCTGAAAGCCTATTATTTCATAAAGGGATTAATACAATGCAGCACGGCAACCCATTAGGAGTGCTGTGTATCCTCCAATTCAGTTGCTAAACTAAGTCAGATCAAAGTGCCAAATAATTTCCAGGTGACTGCAAACAACCGAGCTTTTGACTCGACTAAGAGCTGCATGTCTGTGATGCAATAATGCAAGTGATCTGTTGTCATCCTGCTTCTCCTCCTCAATGGTTTTTCTTTTTCGTGACAGCTTCCTTGAAAAGAGTTTCCATTTTGATTCAAATTCACAAGCTACAAAAAGACCAGAGATCAAAAAGGCGAACAATTTTCTCAACCACTAAGAAAGAATATAGAGTAGTATTCTGTCAAGAAACATGCATATGAGTATGTTCCAACAAGACTCAAAGCTAAAACAGAGCTGCAAAGCAATGAAGAAAATACACACATGTCAATCAAGGAGCTACAAAGTTAGGAACCTAATTAACCTTCATTTTCAGCATTGCAATGCATCGACTACAAAGTAATATAAATTATACTTGAGACCTATGGCATGCTCAATAATCCTGTATTGCCATGCATCAACTAGCATGTAACCAGAGATGCTCAATATGTCATGATGATCCAAGTAAGCAAGTCAGTTGTACAAATTCAATTTCAAGACAGGTTATATCTCTTGGAGTCCTTGGGTAGCCCTTGTCAAAACAATGAGATTTATGCATTATCAGACTCAAGAGAGAATGAATAGGTAAAATTAGATTTGGCAACAATCAAATCCGTGGTTACTACTTCTGTGGCTGAATTCTTTCCACCATTAAAAAACGGCCAAGCCAATTAGTGACCACTAATATTTTCTTTGACTTCATTTTCGAAAAGGTCGATAACATCTAAAGACAAGCAATTAATCACACAAGTTTTGCTAACACCCAATCTAAGAAATTAGCCACAGATCTGAGGGAGCATTTGTAAAAGGCCACTCTTTGGCCACTCCTATTATGTAGAATTATGAAACTCAATCCCAGTTTAGAAACATAAAGGATCGGGGCAGAAAATTAGAGGAGAGTTTATTTGCCAGAGCAAAATATGTTTAACGTCTACAAAAAAAAAAAAAAAATTATTACATTTGACAGTATAACAAAAAGTGCATTGTTATTTTATTTGGAAATCGGATTAAGCTCAGTGAAAGGTCATTAAAAGCTAAAATAGTGTGATGAGCTCCATATTAGAAGTGAATTTCAAGTCAGAATCACTTTGCTGAAACAATTTCAGTTAAAATGACATATTAAAATAATGATATAATAATTTTTAAAGTTAGTACAGAGCTTGTTCCATAACCAATGTTTAGGATGCTAATTGAATGTGACTCAGAGTTTATGCATTGATGTTTATTACTATATAGTATACATAAAATCCTCAAGTACAACAATCTAGAAGATTTTACCATTCAACTAAAAGCATTTGGAAATTTTATAGTTTCAAGTCACAGGTTTTAAGTAGTAATAATCTCTCAAATGCAACAACTTTGAGTTCCATGATACCTTCACTTTTGTCCCGAAAACCTTTTATAAAGCATGCACACACCCACGGCCTTCCCGCACGAGATGCTTTTGCACCACCATTAACTTCACCATTGTGTTGCTTCAGGCTGCAAAAATTGGTACCAAATTTTAAAAGAATGATTATGCAACTAGGTTCAGTCTGCAAAATTGGTGCCAAATTTAGGAAAGAATAGCTCGCCTCAAAAGATTTAAGACAATCTGTAATGGAGATAAAAAATTCTAAACGTAAGGTAATAAAAACAGTTTTTAAACTATATATTTATAATTCTGGCTTGAGATATAAGAGAGTGTGAAATTGTGTATGTCAATAGCAGCTCATACATCTCATGTAGCCAAAGTGCTCCGGTCCGGAGGGATGCAATCTTTACTGATTTTCATCAATATAACTTTCATGGCTGGGACGTCTAAATTGCAATGAGAATATATCAATAAGACTTGCACTACCTTCGTGGTTCTCCTTCAAAGAAAAATCAGCCGCCCAAGGGACTATTATCCTGATTTTGCATTAAGAGTAATCATCCAACATAAGTTAAAACGCTTTGTTTCTGCATTTATTTATAGTTTATTGGGAACCATGCTAAAGAAGTATCACTAGTTGTCTGCATAATTTCTCATTTGGATATTTGCCACTGTTTTTACTGACCCCGTGCTTGCTGAAGTCAAGAAAAAAATCAACCAAGAAAAAGTGCTTCAATAGCCTAGGGCATAAAGTTCCATCCCCAACCATCAGTAAATTTTTTCAGCCAACTGAACATCTTAAGTTAGAATAGCCCATGACATGAGTGTTTGAGCCATTATCAACCAAAATAAGGAAAAAGAAAAAGAAAATTAATCATTTATTTACAAAATGTTATTTCATTCCTTTGTTTTCCAGGTTCACATCCCAATTTCTTCTAGTATTATCCAATATATTTTGCATTTGAAGCAACAATAAATGGAAAAATTGAACGTCTTCAACTACTTAATCCATCTTATTTTGGGTTGCCATCAGTGCTAGATTACAGGTGAAGTTACTCTTCAGCAACCAGAATATTACCTACACCATCTAAAACAAGTTACAGCTGGTGGAGAAAATATACTACAAATGCTTAATCTCAAAAAAGAACACACAAATTAGGATAACTAGGTATGTCATTTACAACAAACTGTCCTTAATCAGTGTTTCTAGAGCCAGCAACCATGCCAAATGTCTATCTGCACATTGCCACAACTTAAAGCATCCAGTAAGCATGTTCTGAGGAGAGCAGCCAAGGTTGTTATCCTGTCATTTACCCCCTAGGTCAACACTCTCTTCAGTCAGTTCAGTGTTAGGCAACCTTAGGAGGGGACTTGACCATTTCCACTGGTCAACAATCAGGTCCCACGTGTAGCCACCCATGAGGATGCAATCATTTGCATTGCACAGGTGTTCTCTATCTAACTATGCTCAAAATGCCCATTCATCCTCCTAAAAGGTTTCAACCACCTTATGTTACTTGTGCAAAGGCTTGCAAAACTACTCATGCCCAAGCAATGTCTCCCACTGTGGGAAGGGCCAGGGAGGGGGATGAGATTCAAGGGTCAACCCCATCCGGAGTTAGGCCGCCATAGTGCTATGGGAGATGAAAAATGCTTGGGTCCACACACTAGAACACTAGAAAGGCATTTCCCCTTGCACCAGATGTTCTCCATCCCCATCCCAAAGGTGTTCTCTTTGGAAGATTGTAGTTACCCTTGACCAAGGGTGAGGCCCTCCCTAGGTTCCAAATGCCCGTTCCCCTCCTTTACAGTTTCAACTACTAAGGCGACAGTCATGCCCATGGGAAATTCCCCTATTCTGTCAAGCAAGGAAGGATTGAACAAATAGGCTCACCTTAACCTAGATGACCTTGACCACTAATCTTCCATTCGACCACATTTCTGAGTTCAATAGGCTGGCCACCACTCATCAAATCCACTTTTTCATACCTTGTCTAGGGTGTCAACCATCAGCCCTCCTCTACCTCCCTCTATTCAGGTCCACTTTCTTAATAGGAAATGACCTGCAAACCTCCCCATCTTGGCCTACTGAAGGGTCAATCTACTCTTTGGAATCTTGTAGCTATCCTTGACCAAAGGTGAGGCCTTCCCTAGGTTCCACATCCCCATTCACCTCCTCCTTTATAGCTTCAACTACGAGTGCGAAGCTCATACCCAAGGCAAATTCCCCTATTTTGTCAAGATAGGGAGGGGATTCAGCAAATAGGCTCACCTTAGCCTAGAGGACCTTGATTACTAATCTTCCAATCAACCACCTTTTTGAGTTGGTTAGGCTGGCCACCCCTCATCAAATCCCCTTTCTTATACCGTCTATGGTGTCAACTGCTTTCTTAATAGAAAATGACCTACAAACCTCCTCATCTCGGCCTACTAAAGAGTCAGCCAGCTCTTCAATATTCACTTTTGTTCCTTTGTTTAATAAACTGCCTCCTACAACTTCCACAACAGCGAACCCTTTACTTTCGCAAACTAGTTGAAATGCATCATTTTTGCACTTAAAACAAGTAACAAGTAGATACAATAAAATTATGGTAGCAAAGTTTTCAATTGTGGTAATAAAAGAATATTATAATAATACTCAAACCTAGCAATTGACATTGAAGATTCTTAGTGGTAAACGTAAACACAACTTTGCTCGATGTATTTATTGCTAGCACTCAGGCTGCCTATCTGTTATGCCACGTGACGCACACTATGGCTTTGGAGGCCTACACTCCCAATCCCTTAGGAGTCCAGAACACCCCATTGCCCAGTACACACGACGTTTGTTGCCCAATGTGAAATGTACAACATGGCATCAACTTGCCACCATAGGGCATGTCCAACATGCACCAAACCTATGATTTGCTCAATGGCTACAATCTGCTCATGGTAAAACTTCATATGAGCTTGATGTATTTTTTCATCTTCAACATCCTAAGAACACGTACTAGGTAAATTTTGTCTGAATGTGGCAAATACAAATGGCTCTTTTCTTAATTAGTGGAAGAAAGACAAGTTGTCAAAGTTTCACCTTTGCTCAATCCTTGTTCGACGTGTCACCTCTTAGAAAACATGAGGCCTGTACATGTTGTGGGCTTTCAGTTCTTGGATGTCTTGGATCACTTGGTTTCCTTGGACATTTGCTCGTCACAGGCACATGTTACAGCTCTTAACAAACAAAGGCTATGGGCCCTAATATGGCTAAGCATTAGATGATGGTATGGACTTCTCATCTTATGACAAGTTTGATGGTTTAAAAGAGGCTAACATGTATAACGATACTGGAGACAGTAGCACAAGTGGTTTTGACTTTCCCAATATTGTGGCTTGACTTGAGATGCCTCTCCTGGATATTAACTAGTTTGTGACTTGAGATGCCTTCCAATATTGTTGTATAAGTCATCTTTCTACCAGTTTTGGCTTAGTTTTTATTTTATATCTACTAGCACATGTTGCACTTGTTGTCTAAAAGGATTTATTCCTTAAACTTTGTTTGGTGATTGTGTGCACTATTTTTGCTTTAATGGTAGCTTTTTACATTGATACAGTTATGGCTCTTTTTATCTTTGATTTTCTTTTATTTTGGTTTATTATAAATTTATTAGCAAAAGGACTATAGTTATGATCATGTGTCTTAGCCTTTATAAAGGGATGTGCAGATTGCAGATATGATAAACATAGCAATATATAATTTATTTTTTATTTAATTACAATGTTACGGGTCAATAATGGTCAGCAAAATGGTTGAACCAGCGACTCGTGACCTGATAAATTTTTCGGTTCAATGAATGGTCTGCGTTTTAAAATCTTGCCCGGCAAGTTCTCTATAACCTTTCCCTATTTAGCTCATTAGGGACAATATAAGGCAACGAGTTATTAGGATGAACCTCGTGGGGATCAAACACTCCCTAAAAAAGAAAATACTGCCAGCCCCCTTGCCTTAGTCTCTAGAATCCTTTACCCTAAGGTGATTTCCTCTTCCTAGTAGAAGTGACCTTTACCCAACCATCTTCCTAAGGTTTGAGTTTCGACGATCTTCCTGGTCATATTTACCAAGGCAGTTGACCAGCCATCCCTTTTTAAAGTGTCCCATGGGCTTGGAGCTTGGGTTTGATGAGAGAAGCATGCTTCCAGAAACAAAGTGGAAGTTTTATTTGTCATAAGTACTAATTTTTTTGAATCTCTATGTCAGAAGTTAGGGTTCTAGTCTTACCCTTGTTCATGTCAAAGGCTTTAATAAGCCTTCAACAAAATGACAGGAAAAGCAGATATGAACCTGGTTACAAGCTTTAATGTTTCACTTAATATTGAAATAAAAATCTGGTGTGGAGGCTAAAATATGCAACAAATAGGAATCTGACTAGGATAACAACGTGGTTCAGCAGGTTCCTCTGAAAGCTAAACTCGAAGAATCAGAACCTAAAAGTGGTGCATGTCCAGAGATCCTTAATTATTCTCTATAAAGCTTTAAAGTAAGCTTGAAGCCAGCAAGCTTTAAAATACTGAATAAAAAGGAGAGTAAACTTGCTCTTCTTAAAGCTACCTATCCTGATTGACTACTTTTTTTTCTATCAAACCTGCCTATGACAAATTCAGTAGTGAATAAGGTGGGAAAGATACCAATTTGTGAGAGATCTTAGAGACAGGAAGTATTCTGCCATAAAATGGCAGGGCGCATTCATTTCTCTTAAATCAATCAAAATTTAGGGTAATTGTGCCTTTCAAAAAGCCATCCAAAAGAAAATGGCTCCACAGTCAGCAAAGGGACATAGAAATAGGTAATACATGAAATGTACTGAACATAAATTGTGGGAATTGGAGAACAGACAACATAAATAGGTAATACATGAAATGTAGATCATGCAGTGAAACACAAACTGAACAGGAGCACTTTACACAAATTTTCAGTTTGCGGTGGGAGACACAACAATGGTAGAATAGGGGATGGCAACAGGCATGGGAAAAAGGGGTATGAAACAGGAAGTAACTTCTGAGATTTACATAGCACGTGCTGTAAAAAAATAAGTTGCAGAGGTTGAAACAACCCTCAATTATAACTACTTAAGTGCCTCAAATCCTTAAATTCAGAGTTTACTACTCAGTTTTGTAGAAAAATTGGTATTAAAAAAAAAAGAAAATTTACTTCACCTCAAATGTGGAAAGAAAAACTCCTTTTGGTTCGTGGCAATCTTACTATTAATCCTAGACAATCAATTACTCTTGTACCAGCCATTGTGTAAGGCTATTCAGTAAAATTGCTCATCAGATACCTATGCTAACCATTTAATTATCTATTGAAGGACAAAGTCATTAATCAGAAAAAACAATCTGGCTTCCATTCCACATTTTGAAAGACCCAAGATACCCACTAATGGCTGCACATGATCAAACAACAGCACCTGTCAAAGATGATCTTCATCAAATTGCTTGGGTCAAGTTCACCTTCATGTACATCACAATTCAATCATATTAATAGCTATAAGCTCAGGTTTTAGTCGCTTAACTGCCTTTCCTATGAGCTCAGGTTTTCCATTTTGGTCATGCTAATAGCTATGAAAGTGAACTTCTGATTAAGGGATTTCCAGGGTTCTACCCATGACAATAATTATTTAAGAAAGTTTCCAGAAAGGGATATACAGGAACTGTTCAGTCATGGCACTAATGGCCATAAACTATAAACTGCAAAGTTGATGGAGATCATTTTGCTAAATGTTACTTTGAATCCAGTGACATGGTTGAGTTCCTAGAATGAGTTCTATTTTTATATCAAAATTCTATTCCACAAACATTAAAAAAATATAGGAGCCCCTCTTTGAGCAGCAGTTTCACAAGCTATGGGATAACTCCAAACGAAACACCGTACAGAACCTCCACCTCTCTTATTCTTCTTTTCTTTTATATTATTTTTTGAATAGAAAAAGAAGGGAAGATTTTCCCTTGATCAGCAAATGGTCACCTTTTTCTTCCCCTAATTTTAAAAAATTTCTTCCAATTTTTCTTCACTCAAATCAGAGGACGTAGCACTCATCTCCTTCTATGCCTAGAATCTCCAAGACTTTCAGTTGAAAATAGAACCCAACTTAAGAACGCCTTCATCACAAACAACATGAATAACTCAGTGCAAATCCACATGATAACAAATCCCATTTAGATAAAACACTGGACAGAAAAACCAGATTTAATGACACTCAATATCAAAACCAAGGATCATAATTCATGACACAAGAATTTTTGAGGAAATAAATTAGGAAAACCGTCAAACGGATTCAATTTCCTCAGAGAACCCCCAAAAATAATTCTTTTTATCAACAACAACAAAATATATATTCAATTTCATTAGAAACCAACAAAACCTCAAACATCAGTTTCCCAAGAACAAGAAAATCTTATTCTCATCAGAAACCCGCAAGCAAGCCAGAATTCATAATTTCAATAACAACAATATTTGCATTCACAAGAAACCCGGCAAAATCCATAACTTCCCCTGTCCAATCATTACAAAATATCAATTGCATTCCATCAGAAATCCACAAAAACCCTCATTTCAATTTCAACAAAATATGTATTCAATCCCATCAGACACCCACAAATACCCAAAATTCATGAGAATCCCTACGCAATTCATGAGAATCCCAGAAATTCCAAAATTCTTTCTCGAAGAACAACAAAAGGAAATCCTTCAAGACGCAAACTCCGAAACAAAATCAGCAAATTTCCGAAAGAAACAGAGGCCTAAAGAAGAGAATTACCGGCGAGAGAAATTGGTGGTGACCCCAACATAAGTCTTGATCGGCGGATTGGTTGATAGAATCAGATACACAGACCAAGAATTCTTCAATGATTTTGATAATCTTGATTTCGATTTCGATTTCGATTTCGAAGATGATACTTCAGGCGCTGTCTTCAACGATGGTGATGATGAAGAGAATTCCGATTTTGATGGGGTTGCCACTGAAGTTGTTGGAGCCTTAAGAAGAGGTTTAGGGCAAGGATTGATGTTGTGATGGGGCTTGAGGGATTTGAATGTTCTTGACAAAAGCCTCGCCATCGGGATTATGAATTTCCTGCCAGGCAATATCTCTTCAAATACCCAAAATACCTTGATGAATCATCAATAGCTCCGCCCTTGATCTAATTCATTTCTACTCCGCCTCCCAAGCTCGCCCCCAAGGCAAGGCCATCCATAGTCCCCGCTGTCCGTGATGGAGTAGGAGGATCGATCAGTAGCTTAGAAGTGTCAATCAGGAAAGGAAAAGAAGAAGGCGTGACAGTTGGAGCTGAAAGCGTGAACGTTGTCAAGCAGAGTCAATGTGAAGGCAAGCACGCTTTTACTGATTGCTCGCTTGAACGGAGGACCACTCAACGATTGGCTCAGACGGCCACGTGTCACAGTTTTAGTAGCCAAATTGAATGTTAGTTAGAGAAATGATAGCATAAGTAGAATTTCTTTGTAATGGGTAGCTTTTGATCATTTTCCCGGATTTTGTAGCGAGAGTTTTGGGATACTCTCTCTCTCTCTCTTTTTTCCCCTTTCCCAAGTTTCCTTCATTTTTCTCTTCTTCTTAACTTAATCCATATTATCTGCTTTGTATTCATTACTGGAAGTTTCATTAATGGAAATGGAGATTCTCTCTTAATTTTTTGGTTAGAATTACTGTTTGATTGACTACCATTGTCAACTTTAAATTTTACTCAGACCGGTTTTTATGTCATTCCAATGGTATCAGAACTTAGCTACGAGCCATAGGGATCACTAAATCACAAGATGAAGCATTAAGCAAAGATCTCACTAAGTTAGGAAGTGTAATGAGAACTTATGCGACCAAAAATGATGGGTTGGAGCAAGTTATGAGAGCTATGGAGTATAGACAGGAAAATACTAAAAGGGCACTCAAAAATTTAGATCAGAAATATGAAGGGATGATGGCTATGATGGTTCAGATGATGGCCAAGCTAAATGACAAAGGAAAGGAGATCGAGAGAAGTAGTTCTGGGATTGGTACAAAAGAAAGGGATAGGAAGATGGAAGTACAGAAAAAGATTGTGGGGAAGTCAGAACCAAAAAACACAGCTAGATTGCCTAAGATGGAATTGCCTAATATTGATGGGGAGAACCCGAGGAAATGGATTCGAAAGGCTAACAAGTACTTCTAGATCCATGGTGTAAAGGAAGAAATGAAGTCAGAAATTGCAGAACTATACTTCAGGGACAAGGCAAATACTTGGTTCCATGGAGTGTTCAGTGGCGGAAGTTCAATTCCATGCCCTGAGTTATCAGTTGCTATGTCTGAAAGATTTGGAGAAGGAACCCAGAAGAAGCCATTGAAAAGTTTAACAAACTAGTACAAATTAGTTCCATAGTTGATTACTTGAAAAAATTTGAGTTGCTAAAAGCCCTAGTAATGCCCTCTTTACCCAACTTGTCAGATCCTTATTACAAATCATGTTTCCTGAGTAGATTGAAAGATGAAATAGTTACCATGGTCAAACTGGCTAAACCTGCAACCTTGGTAGATGCTATAGAAACAGCAAAACTACAGGAAAAGAACCTAAAATCCATGCAAAAGATTTGGTTTTAGGAGTATGAATTCTAGCACTAGTTCAACACCTTGAAGCTGGGTAGTTGTGATTTGGTGTTAGGAGTAGATTGGTTGGGAAGGTATAGCCCCGCGGAATTTGATTTCAAAAAGCTAAACATGAAGTTCTAGAAGGGAAAACAACCAATGGAACTAATTGGAGAAATCAGTGAGGTGCAGTACTTCTGGATGAGTTGCATGAGTCCAAGTACTTCACTAAAATAGACCTGAGAGCTGGCTATTTCCATATTAGAGTGAAGGTAGAGAACGTTCCCAAGACAGTCTTCAAAACTCACTAGGGCCGCTATGAGTTCAAGGTCATGCCCTTTGGGCGGACCAATGCCCCGACTATTTTCTAGAGTCTAATGAACCATGTATTCAAAGACCAGATGAGAAAACATGTCCTGGTATTTTTTGATGATATACTAGTGTACAGCCCAACTCTGGAAAATCATATAGAACATGATACTGAGGTCTTGGGTATCCTGTGACAATACTAGTTGTATGCAAAGTGGAGTAAGTGTTCCTTTGCTCAGTCATAGATGGAATAACTAGAACACATTATCACAACAAAAGAAGTGAGAGCTGACCCCAAGAAGATAGAGAGCCCGATGCAGTGGCCAAGACCTGAGAATGTCAGACAGTTAAAGGGATTCCTTGGCTTGACTAGCTACTATAGGAAATTTGTCAAGAGCTATGGGGCCATTGCCAAAACTTTAACAGTTTTGCTAAGGAAGGACAGCTTCAAGTGGGGTATTGATGCTGAGGAAGCATTTGAGAAATTCAAGCTAGCTATGTGCAGTACACCTATAATAGCCCTTCCTGACTTCACTCAGCAATTTGTGATTGAAACATATGCTTGTTATAGAGGATTATAATAGCCCTTCTTGACTTCACTCAGCAATTTGTGATTGAAACATATGCTTGTTATAGAGGATTAGGTGCTAGGCACATGCAAAACAAAAAACCATTGGCCTTTCTGAGTCAGAGTTTAGGGCAGAAGAACCTTGGATTATCAATATATGAGAATGAGCTACTGGCTCTAGTCACAACTATCACCAAACAGAGGTACTATTTGAAGGGCCACCATTTCATAATTAACACTGATCACCAGAGCTTAAAGTATCTATTAGAGCAAAGGATCACTACTTCACTTCAAAAGAAATGGCTGATCGAATTTATGGGGTTGAGTTATGAGATTCATTACAAAAAGGGAAAGGAAATGCACTTTTCAGGAGGGAAAAAGCAAAGGAAGTTGAGTGTTCAGCCATAACAACTATGGTACCAAAATGGATGAAAGAAGTATCAGAGAGCTACCAAGGAGATGAGTAGGCTTAGAATCTCATTAGCGAGGTAATGGTGACCCAAGGCTAGGTTCTAGATTATAGCTATCAAAGTAGCATATTGGAATACAAGGGAAGAATATATGTTGGGATGGGTGGAGATATAAGAAAGAGGCTCATTACTGCCCTTCATGACTCTCAATTAGGGGGTCATTCAGGGATTCAAGCCAACTTCATGAGAGCCAAGCAACTATTCCACTGGCCAGGGTTGTATAAAGAGATTAGGAATGAAGTATTGCAGTGTGAAGCCTGCAGGAAATGTAAGGATGAGCATGTTGCCTAT